>NW_027218098.1:10000-14854 GCF_042767895.1 Penaeus vannamei | reverse complement strand
TTTAATCGGCCCCCCTTTATTTCTTTGATTCGAGGTGCGGGGCTGATCTGGACCTTTGGGGGTGGGGGTGGGGTGGGGGAGGGGGCATGGAGGGGTATTTTGCGAAGAATGCTTGGTTTTTATGGTGATGGTGATATGGTGGTGGTGGAGATAGCAACAACATTGAAAATGATAATGATTAAAAAAGAATGATGATAAAGATGATAACGATAGTAGTAACAAAAACGACAATTTTGATAGTAATAATATATGTAATAATAGTAATCATGATAATAATGATAATACAATAATAACTGATATTCATCACATAATTGTAATAATGTATTTCACAATGACCATCACAATAGCAGCGATAAAGCAAAACCATCAAGAAATGCTAACAACGCAAACAAAAACAAAACAAAAAATCCAACAAAGGTCAAATAAAACAAAATACAAAACAAATGAAAAGGAAACTACACAAAAAGGAAAATACAAAAAAATAAAATAGATGAAAAAAAAAACTAAAATACGAGGCCATAATAGAAGACGTTGGGTATAAATCGACAAGATAAGCGATCGAACCTTAAGCTCGGATCCTACAAGCCATTAAGAGATGAGATCGGAATCTAAACAAGCGATCGTCTCTTTGATCGAAAGGGGGATATCAAGGGGTTACGATCAGACGTCACCGGGGTTTTTCGAATCGGATTTCGGAACGTTTCGGATGCTCGAAAAGGCGTTCGAGTCCTAATAAGAAGGTGTTCGTTGTTTTTTTTTAAGATGTGTTGCTACGGAGGATAAGGATTTTTCGATTTTTGTTTTCTTTGTTTTTTAATCTCTTTGAGTTCTGTTTATCTGTATATATGTTTATTTCTTTCTGTCTTTCTCCTTCTCTCCATCTACTTTTCTATTCCCTTTTCCTTCTTTTTTTTTTCCCTTTCCTTTTTTTTTTTTTTTTTTTTTTTTTTTTACCACACCTCTCCCACCCTTAACCCCCTCCCTCCCCACCCTCTCCACCTCCCTCCTCCTTCCCCCTTTCCTCTCCCCCCTCCCTCCTTCCATCTCCCCACCTTCTCCCATTCCCTCTCTCCCTCTCCCTCTCCCTCCCCCCTTCCCTCCCACCTTCCCCCTCCCTCCCTCTCCCTCCCTCCCACCCTCTCCCTTTCCCTCTCTCCCTCCCATTTTTTCCCGCCTTGCCCCATGGAAGAAAGATCGCGTTGATAATTTGCAATAACTCGTCCCCGCCTAAAAAGATATGATATCTCTGGCCTCGTATCTCCCGCGGACTCTCCTTATCGGCTGGAAGATCGAAGGCTGTTGGCTCGTTAATCGGCAGTCGTTTGTTTCACTCGGGGATTCGCGGGTCGAGAGTGGTCGAAAGCTTAGGAGGGGGGGGAGGGGGAGAGATTTTTTTTTTCTTTTTTTTTTTCTTTCTTTTTCTTTTTCATGTGTTCTGGTTTTCCTGTTCTTCATTTTTTTTTATTGCGTTTCGCTTTTCTCACTTTGTCTCTCTTTTTTTTTCTCTCTCTTCTCTCTTTTTTTTTTTTTTTTTTTTTTCTCTCTCTCTTCTTTTCTCTCTCTTTTCTTCTCTCTCTCTTCTCTATCATCTATCTATCTCACATCTATCTATCTATCTCTTTCCTTCTATCCCCTATCTCATCTCTCTAACTCTCCTCCCCTTTTTCCTCTCCCTCTCCCCTCTCCTCTCCTCTCTCTCTCTTCTCTCTCTATTTATCTATCTATCTATAATTCTCTGTCTGTCTGTCTTCATTTCTGAGTATGTGTCTGTGTGTGTATTAATAAAATTTTGAGTCTGATAACGAGGCGGAATCGAGTATATATATATATTTTTTTTTCCTTCACGTGGATAGATAAGTAGATGAATTCACTTACATATAGACAAACAGACACACACACACACACACACATACACACACACGCACGCACATACACACACACACACACACACACACACACACACACACACACACACACACACACACACACACACACACACACACACACGCACACACACACACACACACACACATACACGCACACACACACACACATACACACACACACACGCACACATACACACACACACACACGCACACACACACACACACACACATACACACATACACGCACACACACACACACACACACGCACACACACACACACACATACATTCATACACGCCCCACAAAAGTCATCACAAACCGCTTAGCTAGCACATTAGATCAGAGCAAGCAGGTTTTAGAGGTAACTATTAAGCTTTAAGTTGTAAATCATTGCAGGAAAAGAATTGCAAACTTTCCGCTTGGCGTTTATGGACTCTTGCAAAAACAGCTGATTCCCGATATTAATTGCAATTCGGAATCAGGAAATATTTTGATATGGCTTATTTTGAGGGATAGTTTTATACCTATGACACAATATTATTTGAAAGCTTCGAATAAAGTTTTACACTAAGGTAATGCAAAATATTAGAGAAAAAAGGTAACAGGATAGAGAAAAAGTATCTTAGAAGCTTAGATTAAAAGTCTTGGAATATGTTCTTGAGCCAAATAAGTAGCTGAATTTATTATATTTTGTTTCTTACATCTGTTGAAAAAATACAACACATACGACAATACAAGTTAAAAACAAAGGCGGAAAAAAAGAATAAGAAATTATCAAGATAACCAAATCTAAAGAAAAACAAATAATCAGAAATATAATAGATGACAGTAAGAAAATAAAAGGAAAATCATACATTCAGAGAAAATGCTTACTCTAAATTGTACTATACTAAAGCTATGAATTCACATCCATCCTTGAAGAAGATCTAGAATACAAAAAAAATATTGTTCGAAGATATACAAAGTCATAATGATCATCACAATTTACATACCTATATCCCACAGCCAACTATTAAAAATATCCGACAGTGCAATGTAACAATGAACCGTATTCATATCGACAAATGTAGAAAAGGTATTAAAGAGAATGAAAATCTTCACAATGCAAGATATTCATTTAAACGGTTTTGAATTTACCTTCGTCGCAAATACAGGAATCTTATATTGCGAAGATATTCATTCTCATTGACACCTTTTTCTACCTTGTAACTAGCTGAGCGGAGCGTCGACCGACTGCGAAGGGAGATCAGTTTCGAAATGACTCTAGATTTCGTTTCCATTCCTGATGGTGAAATTCAAGAGGATTTTGAAACTGTTGCTTCAGCTTTCAGTAAATCTATTTTATGCATAACGTGGTCTTTGATATTGTAACAGAATATGGTGTCTTATCTTTCATCGATAAGTGTATGTGTGTGTGTGTAGGTATACAAGTATATGGGTGTGTGTGGATATATATGCATATGTATGTGTGGAGTGTGTGTGTCTCTGTGTGTTTGAGAGAGAGAGAGAGAGAGGTAGGGAGGGAAGAAGGAGAAAGAGAAGGATAGTGGAAAGAGAGAGAGTGAGAAGGATGAGGAGAGGGGAGAGAGCCTATTCCCACTATTTTTCTCTCTTTTCTTTCTTTCTCCCTCTCTCTCTATATATGGAGATATATATATAGTTCATGTATATATAAATGTGTGCGTGTGTTTGACTCACACACACATATATATGTATACATATATGGATATTGATAGACAGATAGTTTTATGTATACATATACATGTGTGTGAATGTTTATATACATGCATACATACTTGAATATATATACATATATATATATATATATATATATATATATATATATATATATATATATATATATACATATATATGTATATATATATATATATATATATATATATATATATATATATATATATATATATATATATATATATATATATATGTGTGTGTGTGTGTGTGTGTGTGTGTGTGTGTGTGTGTGTGTGTGTGTGTGTGTGTGTGTGTATACATATATACATACATATATATTTATATATATATATATATATATATATATATATATATATATATATATATATACATATATATATATATATATATATATGTGTGTGTGTGTGTGTGTGTGTGTGTGTGTGTGTGTGTGTGTGTGTGTGTGTGTGTGTGTGTGTGTCTATATATATATATATATATATATATATATATATATATATATATATATATATATATATATATATATATATATATATATATATCCTAGTTAGGAACGATAAGGGGTCAAGAATTGAGCCTCGTGGTACTCCACTTCTGATACTAGATTCATGAGAATGATATCCATTCATAATTACCATTTGCTTGAGATTTGTTCGGTTATCTATTTTTGCTTTGATCACAAGGTCATTTAGAGTTCCACGATTTTTACAAACATTTGCAATTCTAAATACATTATATCAATTTCTTTACTCTCAAATACGTCCCTTAATATGTGTATAGAGTGGTTCAAGATCTGAAATAGACAGGATCTGTTCTCTTTAAAGCCATCTTGTCCAGGATTTTTCTTGTTTTCTTGTTCTAGGTAATGCACATTTTTGTTTGTTACCCTTTCATTTTTTTGTTTTTATGTGAGATATTAGTGTCTCTGGTCTGTAATTATATGCCTGACCTCTGTCCACACCCTCACAGATAGGAATTATATTATCCTCCTTCATTGGACCTTAATTTACGTTTCTACTTTTTAAAGATTGCATTTCTACAGCAAAGACTTTGTGCTGCATTATCAGCCCTGATATGTTGACCATGGTCTGGAATTACTGTCTCTGTTTTAGGCATATTAAAGACCTTTATATTGCTCTTTGAGTTCAGCCATTTTCTTTAAGTCAGTTACTAAGGCACTCTTAATTTCAAGTGATCCAGCTTCAACTCTTGTTTACTCTGTTGTTGACATAGGAGAAGTACTTTGCATTA
>NW_027218095.1:5000-10000 GCF_042767895.1 Penaeus vannamei | reverse complement strand
TTGGTACAATTAAGGGCTTTGCTAGACATTTTCCCAAATCCCCACCTTTGTACACATGCACATAATTGAGCTAAGACCATCCCTCTAATGATCACTTTTACGTTTTATGTTTAAGACTATATGAAAAATAAATAGTAAAAAAAAAAAAAAAATGAAATAAGGTCCCCTTCAGAATCCCCAAAGGATTGGCTAATATATGCTGCATAGCATAATTCTCTTATGGCAAATGGATTGAGCATCAGCTGTACCATCTGCTATGCGTGTGGTGTGGTTTGACCAATCACGGGGGAGAGAGGGTTGACCATTTTGACGTTACTTAAAGGTATAAATTCTTCAGTGGTGTTACCCTGAATTTTCACTTCGGCTGCTTCATGGCCACATAGTGGTCATTGGATCAGCACTAACGAATTATATGTGGACAGATATCAAGGACTGAACATCTTACAAACTTGCTATGGACTCTGACTTAATTACCTGTAATAGTGTAAGTGCATTTGTGCCATTACATCAGGCATACACGCGAGTCAGAAAATGAGCAGGATGGAGATGTTCTTAGAAATGAGGGGGAGAAAAAAGATTCCCTTTCAAAAAAAAAAAAAAAAAAAAAAAAAAAAAAAAAAAAAGGCCTTGGTGTCTTTTGTTTCTTCATGTGGTATGTGTAACATAATCCTTGGTGTCTTTTGTTTCTTCATGTGGTATGTGTAACATAATCCTTGGTGTCTTTTGTTTCTTCATGTGGTATGTGTAACATAAAGATCTTGAGTTTATTATGTTCTTGCAGAATATGTAATTTAATGTATTGATTTATTGTTATCTATTGAAATCCTTAATTATTAGTTTGTATAATTAAGGGCTATGCTAGATATTTTCCCCACAACCCCCACCTTTGTAGACGCATCTCTCCAATGATCATTCGTGTTTCGTTTAAGGCTATAAAAAATAAGTTAAGAAAATGAGAAGTCCCCCTCAGAATCCCCAAAGGATTGGCTAATCCTTGCTGCATAACACAATTCTTTCATGGCAAGCAAAGTGAGTATCACCAGCTCTACCATCAGCTGTTCCAGCTGATATGCATGAATTGTAGCCTAGCCGATCATATGGAGAGAGGGCTGACCACCTTGACATCACTCAAAGGTATAAATTCTTCAGTGTTATTACCCTAATTCATCACTTTGGTTACCTTGTGGGTACCAAGTGGTCATGGGATTAGCACTGAAGAATTACACATGGAGAGATATCAAGGACTTAAGATCTTACAAACTTGCTATGGACTCTGACTTGATTACCTGTAATGATGTTAGTGCACTTGTGCAGTTATATAAGGCAGACATGTGAGTCAGAAGACAAGCAGGATGGATATGCTCTTAGAAAAAAAGGGGGGGAAGATACCCCGCATGAAAAAAAGCCATGGTGTTTTTTGTTTCTTCATGTGATAAGTGTTAATGTGATATGATATAAAATTAGAATATGAGCAGATGATGTTCTTAGAAATTAGAGGGAAAAAATCCTCCCCCCTCCTTAAAAAAGAAAAAAAAATTATACTCTTGCAGAATATGTAATTTAAATAATGTAGCTAAAACTAATAAAATCCCAAAAGTCGATAAAAAACGGCAAAGTCTAGCGTATTGCAGCCTTTTGAGAGAAAAATCGAAAAATGATAATTAAGATGATTTTAACATTAATTCAGATAATTGTGATGATTTTCATGATAATTCCTTTATTACTAACAATAATGATGATAATTTTATGATGATGGCAATAATGATAATAATGATAATAAAATGATAATTATAATGATTATTTTGATAATTACTGCAATAATAGCAATAATTAACTCTATTCTAATAATTTTCATACTAATAATGACAATAGAAATAATAATAATATCATTATTAATGTTATTATAATGAGTATTATTGTCATTATTATTTCTAAAATTATCATTATTGTTATTATCATTATATACATAGTTATATTGATGTAAATGACTGTATTGATTAGCATAATAATCATTATAACTGCTATAAGGATAATGATAATGATAATCATGATAATGACCACAATGATGATAATCATAAGAATATTGAGAATAATGATGAAAATGATGATGATAATAATAATAATCATAGAGTCCATTTATAAGGAAATAAAGGCTAAAACTAATAAACTCCCAAAACTCGAAAAAACGGCAACATCTAGGGTAGCACAGGCCTAAAAAAGAAAGGTAAAAAAAACCTTCTTCGCTTTTAAATGATAACAATAATGATTTTAACAATAATTTAGGTAATTATGATGATTTTCATGATAATTCCATTATTAACAATAAAGATGATAATTGTTATGATAATGACAATAATAATAATGATAATAATAATAAAATGATAATTATAATGATAATTTTGATAGTTACTGCAATAATAACAATAACTAACTATTCTAATAATTTTCATACAAATAATTAGAATAGAAATAATAATAATATACTTATAATTGTTATTATAATGAGTATTATTGTCATTATTATTTCTAAAATTATCATCATTGTTATTATCATTATGAAAATAGTTGTAATGATGAAAATGACTAATAATTAGCATAATAATCTTGATAACTGCAATAATAATGATGATGATAATGATAATCATGCCGATAATGACTATAATGATGATAATCATAAGAATACTGACAATAACGATGATAATGATGATAATAATCATAGAATCCATTTATAATGAAATAAAGGCTAAAACTAATAAAATCCCAAAAGTCGAAAAAACGGTAAAATCTAGCGGATTACATCCTTTTCAGGGAAGGTAAAAAATACTAATACTAATAATGAGAATAGAAATCATAATGAGTATTATTGTCATTATTATTTCTAAAATTATAATTATTGTTATTATCATTATAAAAATAGTTATAATGATGAAAATGACAGTAATAATCAGCATAATAATAATTATAATTGCAATAATGATAATGATAATAATGATAATCATGACGATAATGACTATAATGATGATATTCATAAGAATAATGACAATAAGTAGGATAATGATGATAATAATAATCATAGAGTCCATTTATAATGAAATAAAGGCTAAAACTGATAAAATCCCAAAAGTCGAAAAAACGGAAAAATCTAGTGTATTACAGCCTTTTCGCTTTTAAATGATAATTATGATGATCTTAACATTAATTCAGGTAATAATGATTTTCATGATAATTACTTTATTATTAACAATAATGATGATAATCATGATGATAATGACAATAATAATAATGATGATAATGATAAAATGATAATTATAATAATCTTCAAAATTACTGCAATAATAGCAATAATTAACTCTATTCTAATAATTTTCATAAAAATAATGAGAATGGAAATAATAATAATATCATTATTAATGATATTATAATGAGTATTATTGTCATTATTTCTAAAATTATAATTATTGTTATTATCATTATAAGAATAGTTATAATGATGAAAATGACAGTAATGATTAGCATAATAATCATTATAACTGCAATAATGACAATGATAATAATGATAATCATGATAATGACTGTAATGATAATCATAAGATTAATGACAATAATGATGATAATGATGATAATTATAATCATAGAGTACATTTATAATGAAATAAAGGTTAAAACTAATAAAATCGAAAAAAAACGGCAAAATCTAGCGTATTACAGCCTTTTGAGAAAAGGTCGAAAAACCTTTTTTTCGCTTTTAAATGATAATTATGATGATTTTAACATTATTTCAGGTAATTATGATGATTTTCATGAACATTCCTTTATTATTAACAATAATGATGATAATTATGATGATAATGACAATAATAATAATAATAATAATAATAACAATAATAAATTGATTATTATAATGAAAATTTTGATAATTACTGCAATAATTGCAATAATTAACCCTATTCTTATAATGTTCATACTAAGAATGATAATAGGAATAACAATAATATCATTATTATTGTTATTATAATGAGTACTATTGTCATTATTATTTCTAAAATTATCATTGTTATTATCATTATAAAAATAGTTATGATGATGTAAATGACAGTTATAATTAGCATAATAATCATTATACCTGCAATAATGATAATGATAATAATGATAATCATGACGATAATGACTACAATGATAATGACAATAATGATGATAATGATGATAATAAGAATCATTGAGTCCATTTATAATGAAATAAAGGCTAAAACTAATGAAATCCCAAAGCTCGAAAAAAAACAGCAAAATCTAGCGTATTACAGCCTTTTGAGAGAAATATCGAAAAAAACTTTTTTACCTTTTAAATGCTAATTATGATGATTTTAACATTAATAATTAATAACTGCAATAATAGTAATAATTAACTCTATTCTAATCATTTTCATACTAATAATGAAAATAGAAATAATAATAATATAATTTTCATTGTCATTATCATCATTATTATTGTCATGTTATTTCTAAAATTCCCATTCTTGTTATTATCATTATAAAAAATAGTTACAATGATGAAAATGGCAATAATATTTAGCATAATAATTATTATAACTGCAATAATGATAATAATAATAATGATAATTATGACGATAATGAATATAAAAATTTTAATAATAAAAATAATGACAATAATGATAATAAGGATGATAGTAATCATAGAGTCTATTTATAACGAAATAAAGGAAAAAAGTAGTAAAATCCCAAAGGTCGAAAAACGGCAAAATCTAGCGTTTTGCAGCCTTTTGGGAGAAAGGTCGAAAACCCCCCTTTTTCACTTTTAAATGATAATTAGTATGATTTTAACATTAATTCAGGTAATCATGATGATTTTCATGATAATTTCTTTATTATTAAAAATAATGATGATAATCATGATGATAATAACAATAATTATAATAATGATAAATTGATAATTATAATGATAGTTTTGATAATTACTGCAATAATAGCAATAATTAACTCTA
>NW_027218094.1:0-10000 GCF_042767895.1 Penaeus vannamei | reverse complement strand
GAATGACGAAAAAAGCAAATAACGAAATAATTCAAAACAGATGAAAAGAAAAAAATTATTAACCTTAATTAACCACATTACGAAAAAAAACACGACGAAGTAATAAAAAAAATACGAAAACATATAAACCTTAAATAACATTACACTAAAACGGAAAAAAAACATGTATGTGACGAAAAATAAACAAAAAAAGAAATATTTCAAAATACACGAAAAATAAAACTAAAAATATACCTAAAAAACATTAAAATAAAACAAGGAAAAAACTTCATGTATGAGACGAAAAACAAACAAACAGCGAAATAATTCAAACCACACGAAAATAAAATAAATAAACCATAAAAAACACAAAAATAAAAGAGGAAAAAAAAACTAAATCGTTCAAAACAAACGAAGATAAAAGAAATGAACCTTAAAAAACACTAAAATAAAGCAGAGAGAAAAAACCCGAAATACTTCAAAACAAACGAAAAGAAAAGAAACGAACCTCATAAAACACTAAAATAAAACAAGAAAAAAAACAAAACCTTTCAAAACACACGAAAATAAAATAAAAAATAAACCTTGAAAAAAACACCAAAAAACACCAAAATAAAACCGACAAAAAACCCAAAAACCTAAAAAAAATAAAACCCTCATGAGTGTGGTGCACATAGCCACCCTCGGCAACATAACCCGCCCACATTCTCTCGCCGCCACATCGAGGACCACGTGACTGAGCAACTCGAAAGGTCATGCAATAAAAAAAAGAAAGAAAGAAAGAAAAAAAAAACGAAAACGAAAAAAAAACGAAAATAAAAAGAAAGAAAGAAAGAAAAAAAAAACGAAAACGAAAAAAAACGAAAACGAAACAAAAACGAAAATAGAAAAAGAAGAAAAGAAAAGAAAGAAAAAACGAAAATAAAAAAGAAAAAAAGAAAAGAAAAAAAATATTTGTTCATATCTGGAGTGAATGATTATGTACAAAATAAAAACTTTGAGAATAAATTTAAAAAATGAATAAGATAAATAAATGAGTAAGATTATATATACGTATTATATAAGGATTATATTTCTTTAAAAATAAAAACTTTGAGAATAAATAAATAAATGCGTAAACAAGATTATATATACGTATTATATATAGATTATATTCTTGAAAAAAATAAAAAAAACTTTGAGAATAAAGAAATAAATGTGTAAACACGACTATATATACGTATTATATAACGATAAATTTCTTACAAAATAAAATCTTTAAGAATAAATAAATAAATTGGTAAATAAGGTGGGCAGCTCGGAAGGATATACAATAATAAAGAAAAACCATTATTACGAATGACGAAAAAAGCAAATAACGAAATAATTCAAAACAGATGAAAAGAAAAAAAATATTAACCTTAATTAACCACATTACGAAAAAAACACGACGAAGTAATAAAAAAAAAAAAAAACACGAAAATATATAAACTTTAAATAACATTAAACTAAAACGGAAAAAAAACTTGTATGTGACGAAAAATAAACAAAAAAAGAAGAAATAATTCAAAATACACGAAAAATAAATCTAAAAATAAACCTAAAAAAACATTAAAATAAAACAAGGAAAAAAACTGCATGTATGAGACGAAGAACAAACAAACAGCGAAATAATTCGAACCACACGAAAATAAAATAAATAAACCATAAAAAACACAAAAATAAAAGAGGAAAAAAAACTAAATCGTTCAAAACAAACGAAGATAAAAGAAATGAACCTTAAAAAACACTAAAATAAAGCAGAGAGAAAAAAATCCCGAAATACTTCAAAACAAACGAAAAGAAAAGAAATGAACCTCATAAAACACTAAAATAAAACAGAGAAAAAAGAAATACTTCAAAACAAACGAAAAGAAAAGAAATGAAAAAAACAAAGCTTTTCAAAACAAACGACAATAAAATAAAAAAAATAAACCTTGAAAAAAAAACACCAAAATAAAACCGAAAAAAACTCAAAAAACTCAAAAACCTAAAAAAAAAACAAAACCCCTCATGAGTGTGGTGCACATAGCCACCCTCGGCAACATAACCCGCCCACATTCTCTCGCCGCCACATCGAGGACCACGTGACTGAGCAACTCGAAAGGTCATGCAATAAAAAAAAGAAAGAAAGAAAGAAAGAAAAAAACGAAAACGAAAAAAAAACGAAAACGAAAAAAAAACGAAAATAAAAAAAAGAAGAAAAGAAAAGAAAGAAAAAACGAAAATAAAAAAGAAGAAAAGAAAAGAAAAAAAATATTTGTTCATATCTGGAGTGAATGATTATGTACAAAATAAAAACTTTGAGAATAAATTAAAAAAATGAATAAGATAAATAAATGAGTAAGATTATATATACGTATTATATAAGGATTATATTTCTTGAAAAATAAAAACTTTGAGAATAAATAAATAAATGCGTAAAAAAGATTATATATACATCTTATATATAGATTATATTCTTGAAAAATAAAAAAACTTTGAGAATAAAGAAATAAATGTGTAAACACGACTATATATACGTATTATATAAAGATAAATTTCTTACAAAATAAAATCTTTAAGAATAAATAAATAAATTGGTAAATAAGGTGGGCAGCTCGAAAGGATATACAATAATAAAGAAAAAACATTATTACGAATGACGAAAAAAGCAAATAACGAAATAATTCAAAACAGATGAAAAGAAAAAAAAAATATTAACCTTAATTAACCACATTACGAAAAAAAAAAAAACACGACGAAGTAATAAAAAAAAAAACACGAAAAGATATAACCCTTAAATAACATTACACTAAAACGGAAAAAAAACATGTATGTGACGAAAAATAATCAAAAAAAGAAATAATTCAAAACACACGAAAAATAAATCTAAAAATAAACCTAAAAAACATTAAAATAAAACAAGGAAAAACTGCATGTATGAGACAAAAAACAAACAACGAAATTATTCAAAACACACGAAAATAAAATCAATAAACCTTAAAAAACACAAAAATAAAACAGAGGAAAAAAACAAATTCTTAAAAAAAAACACGAAAAGATATAAACCTTAAAAACAGTAAAATAAAAGAGAAAAAAAAAATACTTCAAAACAAACGAAAAGAAAAAAAATGAACCTCATAAAACACTAAAATAAAACAAGAAAAAAAAACAAAACCTTTCAAAACACACGAAAATAAAATCAAAAATAAAGCTTGAAAAAACACCAAAATAAAACCGAAAAAAACACCAAAAAAAACCCAAAAACCTAAAAAAAATAAAAACAAAAAACCCTCATGAGTGTGGTGCACATAGCCACCCTCGGCAACATAACCCGCCCACATTCTCTCGCCGCCACATCGAGGACCACGTGACTGAGCAACTCGAAAGGTCATGCAAAAAAAAAAGAAAGAAAGAAAGAAAGAAAAAAAAAACGAAAACGAAAAAAAACGAAAACGAAAAAAAACGAAAATAAAAAAAGAAGAAAAGAAGAAAAGAAAGAAAAACCAAAATAAAAGAAGAAGAAAAGAAAAGAAAAAAAAAATATTTGTTAAAAAAAACGAAAACGAAAACGAAAAAAAACGAAAACGAAAAAAAAACGAAAATAAAAAAAGAAGAAAGAAAAGAAAAGAAAAAACCGAAAATAAAAGAAGAAGAAAAGAAAAGAAAAAAATATTTGTTCATATCTGGAGTGAATGATTATGTACAAAATAAAAACTTTGAGAATAAATTTAAAAAAATGAATAAGATAAATAAATGAGTAAGATTATATATACGTATTATATATAAGGATTATATTTCTTGAAAAATAAAAACTTTGAGAATAAATAAATAAATGGATGAATAAGATTATATATACGTATTATATAAGGATTATATTTCTTGAAAAATAAAAACTTTGAGAATAAATAAATAAATGCGTAAACAAGATTATATATACATCTTATATATAGATTATATTCTTGAAAAATAAAAAAAACTTTGAGAATAAAGAAATAAATGTGTAAACACGACTATATATACGTATTATATAAAGATAAATTTCTTACAAAATAAAATCTTTAAGAATAAATAAATAAATTGGTAAATAAGGTGGGCAGCTCGAAAGGATATACAATAATAGAGAAAAACCATTATTACGAATGACGAAAAAAGCAAATAACGAAATAATTCAAAACAGATGAAAAGAAAAAAAAAAATATTAACCTTAATTAACCACATTACGAAAAAAACACGACGAAGTATTAAAAAAAAACACGAAAACATATAAACCTTAAATAACATTACACTAAAACAGGGAAAAAAAACATGTATGTGACGAAAAATAAACAAAAAAAGAAATAATTCAAAAATACACGAAAACTAAAACTAAAAATAAACCTAAAAAAACATTAAAATAAAACAAGGAAAAAAACTTCATGTATGAGACGAAAAACAAACAAACAGCGAAATAATTGAAACCACACGAAAATAAAATAAATAAACCATAAAAAACACAAAAATAAAAGAGGAAAAAAACTAAATCGTTCAAAACAAACGAAAATAAAAGAAATGAACCTTAAAAAACACTAAAATAAAGCAGAGAGAAAAAAACCGAAATACTTCAAAACAAACGAAAAGAAAAGAAATGAACCACATAAAACACTAAAATAAAACAATAAAAAACACAAAACCTATAAAGAACACACGAAAACAAAATAAAAAATAAACCTTGAAGAAAGAGCAAAATAAAACCGAGAAAAATTTTAAAAACTAAAAAACCTAAAAAAAAAAAAAACCTCATGAGTGTGGTGCACATAGCCACCCTCGGCAACATAACCCGCCCACGTTCTCTCGCCGCCACATCGAGGACCACGTGACTGAGCAACTCGAAAGGTCATGCAATAAAAGAAAGAAAGAAAAAAAAAACGAAAACTAAAAAAAAAAAACGAAAACGAAACAAAAACGAAAATAAAAAAAGAAGAAAAAAAGAAAAGAAAGAAAAAAAGAAAAAAAAAGAAGAAGAAAAGAAAAGAAAAAAAATATTTGTTAAAAAAAACGAAAACGAAAACGAAAAAAAAACGAAAACGAAAAAAAACGAAAATAAAAAAAGAAGAAAAGAAGAAAAGAAAGAAAAACCGAAAATAAAAAAGAAAAAAAGAAAAGAAAAAAATATTTGTTCATATCTGGAGTGAATGATTATGTACAAAATAAAAACTTTGAGAATAAATTTTAAAAATGAATAAGATAAATAAATGAGTAAGATTATATATATATATACGTATTATATGAAGACTATATTCTTGAAAAATAAAAACTTTGAGAATAAATAAATAAATGCATAAAAAAGATTATATATACATCTTATATATAGATTATATTCTTGAAAAATAAAAAAACTTTGAGAATAAAGAAATAAATGTGTAAACACGACTATATATACGTATTATATAAAGATAAATTTCTTACAAAATAAAATCTTTAAGAATAAATAAATAAATTGGTAAATAAGGTGGGCAGCTCGAAAGGATATACAATAATAAAGAAAAACCATTATTACGAATGACGAAAAAAGCAAATAACGAAATAATTCAAAACAGATGAAAAGAAAAAAAAATATAAACCTTAATTAACCACATTACGAAAAAAACACGACGAAGTAATAAAAAAAACACGAAAATATATAAACCTTAAATAACATTACACTAAAACGGAAAAAAAACATGTATGTGACGAAAAATAAACAAAAAAAGAAATAATTCAAAAATACACGAAAACTAAAACTAAAAATAAACCTAAAAAAACATTAAAATAAAACAAGGAAAAAAACTTCATGTATGAGACGAAAAACAAACAAACAGCGAAATAATTGAAACCACACGAAAATAAAATAAATAAACCATAAAAAAACACAAAAATAAAAGAGGAAAAAAACTAAATCGTTCAAAACAAACGAAGATAAAAGAAATGAACCTTAAAAAACACTAAAATAAAGCAGAGAGAGAAAAAAATCCCGAAATACTTCAAAACAAACGAAAAGAAAAGAAATGAACCTCATAAAACACTAAAATAAAACAAGAAAAAACAAAACCTTTCAAAAAAACACGAAAATAAAATAAAAAATAAACCTTGAAAAAAAACCAAAAAAAAACCCAAAAAAACTAAAAAAAAAAAAAAAAACTAAAAAAAAACAAACAAAAAACTCATGAGTGTAGTAAAATGAAAAATAAACCTTGAAAAAAACACCAAAATAAAACCGACAAAAAAACCAAAAACCTAAAAAAAAAACCCTCATGAGTGTGGTGCACATAGCCACCCTCGGCAACATAACCCGCCCACATTCTCTCGCCGCCACATCGAGGACCACGTGACTGAGCAACTCGAAAGGTCATGCAATAAAAAAAAGAAAGAGAGAAAGAAAAAAAAAAACGAAAACGAAAAAAAAACGAAAACGAAAAAAAACGAAAATAAAAAAAGAAGAAAAGAAGAAAAGAAAGAAAAAACGAAAATAAAAGAAGAAAAAAAGAAAAGAAAAAAATATTTGTTCATATCTGGAGTGAATGATTGTATACAAAATAAAAACTTTGAGAATAAATTTAAAAATAAGATGAATAAATGAGTAAGATTATATATACGTATTATATGAAGACTATATTCTTGAAAAATAAAAACCTTGAGAATAAATAAATATGTGTAAATAAGATTATATATACTTATTATATAAAATATATATTCCTGAAAAAATAAAAACTTTAAGAATAAATAAATAAATGAGTAAATAAGATTAGATATACGTATTATATATGAATTATATCCTTACGAAATAAAAACTTTAAGAATAAATAAAAGTAATTAAACCTTTGGGATTAAATAAACAAATTAGTGAATAAGGTTAGGTATATATATATATATATATATATATATATATATATATATATATATATATATATATATTAATTTGTATACTGAATAGTAACTATATGATTACATACAGATACATTAAAATATAACAAATACAAAAAAAGTTTTAATGTATATATGTAGCTAGTAACTAAATGATTGCATAGTAAGAAAACTGAAAAAAGAAGGATAAAAAATTGCTAATGTTCATATAGCAAGTAACTAAATTATTACATACAAATAAAACTCAAAAGAGAATAGTTGTTTGTGTATATAAATGAAGCACTTTGAATTACGGAGGGAAAACGGTGTAAAATATAAAACACAGATTTTTTTCTGATTGCATAGAAATAAAACTGGAAAAAGGAAGAAAAAAAAGGTAATGTTTATATAGCAAGTACCCAAATTACTACATACAAATAAAACTTAAAAAAAAATATTTATTTGTATATATAACTAAACCACTCTGAATTAGAGAAAGGAAACGGTATAAAATATAAATCACAGATTTTTCTGATTGCATGAAAATAAAACTGAAAAAAGGGGAAAAAAGTGGTTAATATGTACACAGCAAGTAACTAAAGTATTACATACAAATAAAACTTAAAGAAAAGTTGTTTGTTTATATAACTAAAACAATCTGAATTACAGAAATGAAAGGGTATAAAATATAAAACACTGATTTTTACTGAAAAAGAAGAAAAAAAGTAACTAAAGTATTACATACAAATAAAACTTAAAGAAAAGTTGTTTGTTTATATAACTAAAACACTTTGAATTACAGAAATGAAAGAAAAAGAAGAAAAAGAAGTTAATATTTATATAACAAGTAACTAAATTATTGCATACAAATAAAACTTAAAAAAGAAAAGTTGTTTGTGTATATAACTAAACTTTGAATTACGGAAAGGAAACGGTATAAATATAAAACACTGATTTTTCCTGGCTGCCTAAAAAAAGAGAATATGTATAGAGCAAGTAACTAAATTATTACATACAA
Organism: Penaeus vannamei; assembly: GCF_042767895.1. Taxonomy (NCBI): domain Eukaryota; kingdom Metazoa; phylum Arthropoda; class Malacostraca; order Decapoda; family Penaeidae; genus Penaeus; species Penaeus vannamei. The sequence continues at coordinate 2,142 of NW_027218094.1, read as the reverse complement.
ATAAAAAAAAGAAATGTTATTTGTGTATATGACTAAACCACTTTGAATTGCAGAAAGAAAACAGTGTAAAATATAAAACAATGATTTTTACTGATTACTTAAAAAAAAAAAAAAAAAGAAAAAAAAAAAAAAAAAAAAAAATATATATATATGTATATATATATATATATATATATATATATAGAGAGAGAGAGAGAGAGAGAGAGAGAGAGAGAGAGAGAGATAGGGAGAGAACAAATAACTAAATTATTACATACAAAAAATTGTGTGTATATAAACCTAAACCACTTTGACTTACAGAAAGGAAATGGTGTAAAATAAAAAACACTGATATTTCTCTTTTGATTTAATTGGCTGGATGCTGCCACCACCGGGACTGGTTCTTGTGCCGGGAGACTTGGCCGAAGAAGCACGTGAGAAGCTTTTTTAACTTTTTTTTTATTTACTTTTTCTTAATCTTTTATTTTTTTGTTTTTGTTTTTTTTCAAATTTTTTGTTTTGTTTTTGGTTTTGTTCTTATTCTTTTATTTTTTTTTTTTACATTTTGCAATTGCTTCCAGTCCTTTTTTATTTATTTATTTATTTTTTAATGTTATTATTATTATTTTTTTTACTTTCTTCAAGACCTGTTTAAAAACCTTCTTTCTTGGCTACGAGTGGTTTGACTGCTATAATAGATTATTAAACAAGGGAGGAATTAAGGAAATGGTAATGATATCTAAATAGTAATAATATCTAATATCTAATATCTAAATAATCGTATTTAACTTCTAATTTTTTCTTTCGTACGAAATATATTAGTATCGTATGTAAATAAATGGTATATATAAGCCTACTTCTGTGCATATAAGTAATATTCATAAATAAAAATCACCAAAATAAATCTTGCTTTATATCGAAATTTTCCTGCACTGTAAAAAAGGAAAAGAGAGTGAAATAGAAAGAAAAAAATATATAAAAAGTTAATCGTAACTGAAACAACCCATCCGAACAATTTGGTTTACGAAAGCGTCGACGCACCGAAGCATGTAAAACACCCATTCGCTTCTAATATACTCAAAATACGAAATAATCCATTAGCGTTCCATTAACATCATTTCGCTTCACCTCACCTCGCTTTATGGGAAGAAATGTTCGTTTCTCCATTAAATAGACTATAGTTGCAAAACACCGAAGCGAGGTTTGAGACAGTTTTCGAAGTCCAACCGTTCGAAAGCTCGGATTACTGTTCCGAATATTTTTGAAATTGTTATTCAGATAAATATTTTTTTAGGGTGATGAAGCTAGCAACATGAATAATAATAATAAGAAAAAGAGTGGGAAAATGGAGTATTTATGTTTTTTACTTGCGACCATAACTACTACTACCTACTACCACAACTACTACTGCTGTTACTACTACTACTACTACCAATACTACCACTATTACTACTACTACTGCTCCTACCACCACAGCAACTACTATTATTACTACTACTACTCCTTGCCAAAGTTATTACTACTACAATTACTACAAAAACAACAACTATTACTATAACTTCACCTCCTACTCCTACAGTAACAACAACTACTACTATAACTTCTACTACTACTACTACTACTACTACAGCAACAACAACTACTACTATAACTTCTACTACAGCTACAACAACTATTACTATAACTTCTGCTACTACAGCAACAACAACAACTACTACTATAAATTCTACTACAGCTACAAGACTATTACTATAACTTCTACTACTACAGCAACAGCAACAACTACTACCATAACTTCTACTACTACAGCTACAACAACTATTACTATAACAACTTCTATTATAACTTCGCCTACTACAGCAACAACTACTACTACTACTATAACTTCTACTACTACTCCTACAACAACAACAACTTCAACACCTTTTTTTTTAAGTGGAACATTCTCCAGCCTTCTCTGAATAACCTAAACTTCCCGACGCCAATAACCACCTTAAACTCCTGTAGAAAATATAAACTACATTACTACTTACTCTTGTCTCTCTCACTCTCGAAGTTCTACAGAGAATGGTTTAAGCTCGACGGTTGTTGTAGGAAGTAGATCGTTGTAAAAGTGAGAAAAATGGCGACATGGTATTCTCAAGGACCTACTTCTATAGGCCT
>NW_027218093.1:7500-12500 GCF_042767895.1 Penaeus vannamei | reverse complement strand
CATGACCTTACACATAAAAAACATGCATCCAGTTATGCACCCTTAATACCACACATTCTCACACTTACACACACACTCACACACTAACATGTATATTAACACACTCACATATGGCCATGAATACATACAGACACTGACATACAAAACATAGAAACAGATATACTCAAACAATCAATGCATGCATTTATCCATGTCTTTATCACTTAACTTACTCTAATGAGTATATCATCAATAATTACTTAATGCAGTTCTTACTAGTAGGAAAACTATAGCTTTCCTACTCTAACACTGAGTACTAAAATTCTTTTCATGCAACACCAATCACTTTCTTGTAAATTGGAACTGTTATTCTAAGCAATCATTTTCTTCTTTCTCTTTACTCTCTAGGTCAGTGGTTCTTAACCTTTTTAGAGTCAAAGACTCCTAAAAGAATCTGACGAAAACTATGGTCCCCCATCCCCTGAAATATTAACATAAATACAAATTTGCTTGCAATGTGTATGATTCACTTTATCTATTGAGCTTTGATTGTCTCATACATCTGTGAGATAAATGCAGTATCATGAAACTTTCAAGGAAGCAAACTAGAAAAAAAAAAAAACATACTCCTTAAGGCAAAAAGTAATATTAATTTCCATCTGATCCTGATAGCCCCTTTGAAACCCGTCCATGGGCCCCAGGTTAAGAACCCCTGCACTAAATAATGAAATAGGCCTGTAATAGGAATCACACAATTTTCATCTTTAAAACATATCAATCTATACCCACTAGTAGTAGCATATGCAGATATGACACATTATTTATACACAGTCACTATATATTGTGTTCTTATGGCTTTTTTAAGGTAATATCTCACCACCTTTTATATTATTCGTCTAGAACTTTCATGGTGACTTTAACATTTGTACTTCCAATAAATACATTACCCCATAAAAACATAATCCATGTATGTGCTGTCTTTAAATACATAGGAAGTAAATGTGGGTTTCATAATCCTGTATCTAACAAATATTAAGAGAACCATATTGTAAAAAAAAGGACCATTAACTGTATTTTTCTTTTTTTTTGCTACATAATTATACAATAAGTTTCACATATTCTCTCACTTTTTACTGTTACATACACAATTTATGACAACTGAACAAAAATTGGACAGAGACAACAAATACTTTTCAATTCAAATACTTACTAAATGTCAGAATATGCTAAAACCTATCAAGAATCTTCCTTCTGATGTAACAAAAACTTTGAATTGGGTGGGCAAAATATGCCAAAATAAATGTCTCAACTTTTCCTGCATCATTCCAACATACTCTTAAACTTTTACAATGGAAACAAACAATTCATGCAAAACTTCACATACTACAAGGATATTTACAACCAAATATAACAATACTTTTACCTATGTTCTCATAACCCAATGACGATGGGTAAATTTTAAGTAATGTCTGGCAAGGACATATGCACGTTAGTGTAAGTCACTCTGTGCTTAAGTGATTGTCAGGCTTACATTCAGGTGTGTGAAACCTTATTCTGGCTATCAGAACATAGGTTCATGATATGATAAGGTGTTACTTGGTGTCTTTACATCACCTTTCGCCAATGGGTTGATTAAGGAACAGACTCATTATAACACAGGAATCTATTTTCCAATGTAATGTACTTTAGATTTGAGTTCAATCAGAGAAACTTGGATTCTTATTCTAAACTGCACCCATTTGTAGCCACCATTCTCCATTGTTACATCAAACCCATCTTCACATTCATTGGGTCTTCAAACCCTTTTCAACTATTTACAACTGTCATAAATTGTCAAAGACATTTGTTCTTTGAGAAAGCAAGAGAGCTTTACTTAAAGCATTAAAATATTTCACATCTTCAGAAATTTAGTGTTTACAGAACTACTTTCTTACTCAGTAAGAATTTCATGGCTACTGGAGCAGCTTTTACATACTATTCACTTCTTTGCAATTCCACATGTATAAACTCCCTTTCAGCTGCCTCCTGTAGTTTTCTTTTAAATGCTTTACCTTAAGAATACATTATTTTCTAGTATTAAGATCAATAATGTACAATTTATCCTTAATATTTTTTTCCTCTACAAAGAAACAAGTCTGTGATGCCTCTTGGCAAATACCTGTATAGCATATATACTGTTGAAGTGTTAGTGCTTTTGTGCTTATGCAAGGCATACTTGGTGGGTACAGAGAAATATATTTCTGTCTGGCAAATATATACATTATGTATCATAATGTATATATATAACCCACACCTGTCTAATGTCTGATTATATGACTTTATAATGAACCTGTACATTTTTGTGTGAATATTAAAATGGTGCTGCTTTCAAGTGGTTGTTAACCCATTTCTTTTTTCTTACTAATACTTTATGTCACTTCATTCATCTTTCAATTGCATAAGGTTTCGTGTGATAAAGTCTGACCTGATTAATTTCGGAAGCCAAAAAGACCTGGAATGCTAGCACATTCCACCTAAGGCTATCTAGATGAATATAGGAAGACTGCAATCTTATCTCTCCAACACTAAGGCAACACAAATCTCATGTGAACACAGGAACACAAATGACAAAGTATTAATGCTCCTGTATCACTATCCACTCTATTCCAAAAGACACAACACTACTATCCTTATCATATTATCATTATTTTAGACCTGCATGTACCAACAAAATGTTTTTGAGTTTCTACACTGTTAATTATTAAAAAAATATAAAGTATATATAAAGGCAGGTTCAACAAAAAAAAGAAGCTAAATAATATTTAATTTTCATGTTTTTTTCTTAAACATAAAAGGCAAATAGAAAAAGGAAAATGAAATAGAAAATTTACCAAGGGACAAGGGCATTTTCTTGCTATGTAAACTCTCATTCACCTACTACTCATACACATTTTCTTAATTCAGCTTGTAAAAATATCTTCTCTAATAAATATTTACACAGACAAAAGAAAAAACAAAGAAAAAGGGAAATTACATAAAAAAGAAAAGGAGAAAGTAAGAACTACTTGTGGCTTGTAACGTTTCACTTTTTGTAGCCCAGGATGGCTTCTCCAACTCCAAAGTAATACACCATTTGAGCAATACCAAAGAGTGGTGCAATAACAATCATCCTGCAAGCTCCCCCTTTGAAGAAAGCTTTTGGCCCTTCATTCTTCACAATCTTTCTGTTGGGTTGGAGAAAATGTACAAATGTGGTGAGAGAACAAAATTAAATCACATGCAAATATAGACTATATACTGGATATGTATCTCTTTACAACACATATAAATGAATTCCTGCCTGTATATGTAACACATCTGTTAACATGTACATAAAATGTATCATACTATCACTTACTCTACATATAAGCACATACTTACATAATCGCATCTGCTATTCCTCGATACTGGGTCTCACCAGCACCCTTGGACAACAACTGCAATCTGGTTTTCACTACATCAAAGGGATTTACAGCCAAAGCTGCAAGAGAACCTGATGCACAACCAGATAAGAAGGAGCACCAGAAGACAGCTTCACCTGGTTAAGGAAAGAATTTTAGTAAATAACAGTCCAAAATGGAACAAATATACTATTTTCCATAAAATTCAGTCTTTTGTACTTGAAATATCTAAGATCTTAAAAAAACAAACAAACAAAAAAAAATAAAAATACTGAATAAACATAATAATCGCACCAGAGCCATCAGCCTTTCGAGGTCCAAGAGAATTCAGGTGAGCAAAGAGTGGGAAGTAAACAACGGAGAAGGACACATCTCGTAACATTGTAGCTGCTGTTCCTTTATATAGGCCAACAATGCCTTTTTCGCGTAATAATTTAAGTGTGATGGAGGTTGCAGAAATCTTGGGGATGTCTGCAGTTTTTCCACCTGCAAATGAATTTTAAAAATTATGTTCCTGGAAATAAGGCCTTAAATACGAGAGAGAGATAGAGTAATGGAGTCCCTAAAGTTTCTTATGTAGCTATGAGCTAAGTAAGAACTTGTCTGTCATTATATTTTGTTCTGGCTAAGTAATGTCTTTGTTTATTTCTATATAAAGCATATTAAATATTGCAGTGTATAAGTAAATGTATTTAGATATAATCATATGTATGAAAAAAATATATCTATATATCTTGATCTATCTACCTATCTATATATACATTACATACCAGGAGAGAACTCAGAAAGGGAGTTTGGAAGGGGAATGAGTGGAAAGAATAAGATAGGGACTGACTCTGAAATATTTAGATATAATCATATGTATGAAAAAAATATATCTATATATCTTGATCTATCTACCTATCTATATATACATTACATACCAGGAGAGAACTCAGAAAGGGAGTTTGGAAGGGGAATGAGTGGAAAGAATAAGATAGGGACTGACTATGAAATACATCAAGCAGGCATACCAGAAATTCTATTTCACACTCACTACATTCTAGTCATAGGATGGGATGATACAATGGATGTCACTGGAGGAGAGCTGACGAACAATACCAGATGTATTAATGGCGAAAAAATAAATAGGACTGACCAAAGAAAATGCAGCCAGCCATGATCATGGCAAATAGGAATTTTGGGTGTTAGTAATTTATCAGTATACATTTTTCTTTACTTCTAACACCTGCATACTCACTTGCTTTAGCTTGAGCAGCAACTCTTCCTGCATCCTGAAGCTGAATCTTTAAGAGTTCCATAGGTGTTGTTACAACAATTTGACAAAGGCCAGCTAAACCACCTGCCATCATCTCACGCTGGACTGGGAGTTTTCTGTGCAAAATGAAGAATATTTTGGGGCATTACATAATGTGTGTGAAATTCTTTTACTAACATTAACTCAGAATGCACATGAAGATATACATCTGACTACTTCATATCTGTTGTCAGCTAAAAATAATGCCTTACAACTTTCCTTCCCTTTCTTCAAACATTGTCAAAAGCTAAAAGTTTCCTTTTCACAGTCTGTGTTCCTCCTTATTCATCAAACTAAATCTGATA
>NW_027218092.1:5000-10000 GCF_042767895.1 Penaeus vannamei | reverse complement strand
AATTTTACTATTTTCACCATTATCATTATTATCATCATTATCAATATCATTATCATTATTATTATTAATTTTGTTATTATTATCATTATCATTATTGTTATCATTATTGTTATTATTATTATACTTATTATTAGTATTAGTATTAGTATTATTATAATTATTATCACCATTATTACTATCATCATCATCATTATTATCATTATCATTATCACAATTGTTGTTATAATTATTATCATCCTTATTATTATCATTATTGTTCTTATTATCATCACTATTATCATCAGCATACGAGGCAAGTACACAGCATTCACATGGTCTGACCGCCAGTTGACGCAGCTGTTGTTAGGGAGTGGAGGCGGAAGGGGGGGGGGAGACAAAATAAAGGGAGAGAGGGAGGAGACAAAATAAAGGGAGAGAGGGAGGAGACAAAATAAAGGGAGAGAGGGAGGAGCCGGAAGGGGGGGGAGACAAAACAAAGGGAGAGAGGGAGGAGACGGAAGGGGGTAAGAGACAAAATAAAGGGAGAGAGGGAGGAGACAAAATAAAGGGAGAGAGGGAGGAGAAAAAATAAAGGGAGAGAGGGAGGAGACGGTAGGGGGGGGAGAGGAAACAAAATAAATGGAGAGAGGGAGGAGACAAAATAAAGGGAGAGAGGGAGGAGACGGAAGGGGGGAAGAGAAAATAAAGGGAGAGAGGGAGGAGACGGAAGGGGGGGGGGAGAGACAAAATAAAGGGAGAGAGGGAGGAGACGGAAAGGGGGGAAAGAGACAAAATAAAGGGAGAGAGGGAGGAGACAAAATAAAGGGAGAGAGGGAGGAGACGGAGGGGGGGAGGAGACAAAATAATGGGAGAGAGGGAGGAGACGGAAGGGGGGGAAGAGACAAAATAAAGGGAAGAGGGAGGAGACAAAATAAAGGGAGAGAGGGAGGAGACGGAAGGGGGGAGGAGACAAAATAATGGGAGAGAGGGAGGAGACAAAATAAAGGGAGAGAGGGAGGAGACGGAAGGGGGGGGAAGAGACAAAATAAAGGGAGAGAGGGAGGAGACGGAAAGGGGGGAAAGAGACAAAATAAAGGGAGAGAGGGAGGAGACAAAATAAAGGGAGAGAGGGAGGAGACAAAATAAAGGGAGAGAGGGAGGAGACGGAAGGGGGGGAAGAGACAAAATAAAGGGAGAGAGGGAGGAGACAAAATAATGGGAGAGAGGGAGGAAACGGAAGGGGGGGAAGAGACAAAATAAAGGGAGAGAGGGAGGAGACAAAATAAAGGGAGAGAGGGAGGAGACGGAAGGGGGGAGGAGACAAAATAATGGGAGAGAGGGAGGAGACAAAATAAAGGGAGAGAGGGAGGAGACGGAAGGGGGGGTAAGAGACAAAATAAAGGGAGAGAGGGAGGAGACGGAAGGGGGGGAAGAGACAAAATAAAGGGAGAGAGGGAGGAGACGGAAGAGGGGGAGGAGACAAAATAAAGGGAGAGAGGGAGGAGACGGAAGGGAGGGAGAGACAAAATAAAGGGAGAGAGGGAGGAGACAAAATAAAGGGAGAGAGGGAGGAGACAAAATAAAGGGAGAGAGGGAGGAGACGGAAGGGGGGGGAGAGACAAAATAAAGGGAGAGAGGGAGGAGACGGAAGGGGGAAGAGACAAAATAAAGGGAGAGAGGGAGGAGACAAAATAAAGGGAGAGAGGGAGGAGACGGAAGGGGGGGGGGGAAGAGACAAGATAAAGGGAGAGAGGGAGGAGACGGAAGGGGGGGGGGAAGAGACAAAATAAAGGGAGAGAGGGAGGAGACGGAAGGGGGGAGGAGACAAAATAAAGGGAGAGAGGGAGGAGACGGAAGGGGGTAAGAGACAAAATAAAGGGAGAGAGGGAGGAGACGGAAGGGGGGAAGAGACAAAATAAAGGGAGAGAGGGAGGAGACGGAAGGGGGTAAGAGACAAAATAAAGGGAGAGAGGGAGGAGACGGAAGGGGGGAAGAGACAAAATAAAGGGAGATAGGGAGGAGACGGGAGGGGGGAAGGGACAGAAAAAAGGGAGAGAGGGAGGGGACAAAAGAAAGGGAGAGAGGGAGGAGACGGAAGGGGAGGAGGAGACAAAATAAAGGGAGAGAGGGAGGAGACGGAAGGGGGGGGGGGAAGAGACAAGATAAAGGGAGAGAGGGAGGAGACGGAAGGGGGGGGGAAGAGACAAAATAAAGGGAGAGAGGGAGGAGACGGAAGGGGGGAGGAGACAAAATAAAGGGAGAGAGGGAGGAGACGGAAGGGGGTAAGAGACAAAATAAAGGGAGAGAGGGAGGAGACGGAAGGGGGGGAAGAGACAAAATAAAGGGAGAGAGGGAGGAGACGGAAGGGGGGAAGAGACAAAATAAAGGGAGAGAGGGAGGAGACGGAAGGGGGTAAGAGACAAAATAAAGGGAGAGAGGGAGGAGACAAAATAAAGGGAGAGAGGGAGGAGACGGAAGGGGAGGAGGAGACAAAATAAAGGGAGAGAGGGAGGAGACGGAAGGGGGGGAGGAGACAAAATAAAGGGAGAGAGGGAGGAGACGGAAGGGAGGGGAAAGAGACAAGATAAAGGGAGAGAGGGAGGAGACGGAAGGGGGGGAGGAGACAAAATAAAGGGAGAGAGGGAGGAGACGGAAGGGACGGGAAAGAGACAAGATAAAGGGAGAGAGGGAGGAGACGGAAGGGGGGGAGGAGACAAAATAAAGGGAGAGAGGGAGGAGACGGAAGGGGGGGGAGAGACAAGATAAAGGGAGAGAGGGAGGAGACAAAATAAAGGGAGAGAGGGAGGAGACGGAAGGGGGGAAGAGACAAAATAAAGGGAGAGAGGGAGGAGACGGAAGGGGGAGGGGAAGAGACAAGATAAAGGGAGAGAGGGAGGAGACGGAAAGGGGGGGGAGAGACAAGATAAAGGGAGAGAGGGAGGAGACAAAATAAAGGGAGAGAGGGAGGAGACGGAAGGGGGGGGAGAGACAAGATAAAGGGAGAGAGGGAGGAGACAAAATAAAGGGAGAGAGGGAGGAGACGGAAGGGGGGAAGAGACAAAATAAAGGGAGAGAGGGAGGAGACGGAAGGGGGGGGGGAAGAGACAAGATAAAGGGAGAGAGGGAGGAGACAAAATAAAGGGAGAGAGGGAGGAGACGGAAGGGGGGAAGAGACAAAATAAAGGGAGAGAGGGAGGAGACGGAAGGGGGGGAAGAGACAAAATAAAGGGAGAGAGGGAGGAGACGGAAGGGGGGAAGAGACAAAATAAAGGGAGAGAGGGAGGAGACGGATGGGGGGGGGGGAAGAGACAAGATAAAGGGAGAGAGGGAGGAGACGGAAGGGGGGGAGGAGACAAAATAAAGGGAGAGAGGGAGGAGACAGAGGGGGGGGGAAGAGGCAAAATAAAGGGAGAGAGGGAGGAGACGGAAGGGACGGGAAAGAGACAAGATAAAGGGAGAGAGGGAGGAGACGGAAGGGGGGAAGAGACAAAATAAAGGGAGAGAGGGAGGAGACGGAAGGGGGGAAGAGACAAAATAAAGGGAGAGAGGGAGGAGACGGAAAGGGGGGGGGGAAGAGACAAGATAAAGGGAGAGAGGGAGGAGACAAAATAAAGGGAGAAGGGAGGAGACGGAAGGGGGGAGGAGACAAAATAAAGGGAGAGAGGGAGGAGACGGAGGGGGGGGGAGACAAAATAAAGTGAGAGAGGGAGGAGACGGAAGGGGGGAGGAGACAAGATAAAGGGAGAAGGGAGGAGACGGAAGGGGGGAGGAGACAAAATAAAGGGAGAAGGGAGGAGACGGAAGGGGGGAGGAGACAAAATAAAGGGAGAGAGGGAGGAGACGGAGGGGGGGGAGACAAAATAAAGGGAGAGAGGGAGGAGACGGAAGGGGGGAGGAGACAAAATAAAGGGAGAGAGGGAGGAGACGGAGGGGGGGGGAGAGACAAAATAAAGGGAGAGAGGGAGGAGACGGAAGGGGGGAAGAGACAAAATAAAGGGAGAGAGGGAGGAGACGGAGGGGGGGGAGAGACAAGATAAAGGGAGAGAGGGAGGAGACGGAAGGGGGGAGGAGACAAAATAAAGGGAGAGAGGGAGGAGACGGAGGGGGGGGGGAGAGACAAAATAAAGGGAGAGAGGGAGGAGACGGAAGGGGGGAAGAGACAAAATAAAGGGAGAGAGGGAGGAGACGGAAAGGGGGGGGGAAGAGACAAGATAAAGGGAGAGAGGGAGGAGACGGAAGGGGGGAGGAGACAAAATAAAGGGAGAGAGGGAGGAGACGGAAGGGGGGAAGAGACAAAATAAAGGGAGAGAGGGAGGAGACGGAAAGGGGGGGGGAAGAGACAAGATAAAGGGAGAGAGGGAGGAGACGGAAGGGGGGAAGAGACAAAATAAAGGGAGAGAGGGAGGAGACGGAAGGGGGGAAGAGACAAAATAAAGGGAGAGAGGGAGGAGACGGAAAGGGGGGGAAGAGACAAGATAAAGGGAGAGAGGGAGGAGACGGAAGGGGGGAGGAGACAAAATAAAGGGAGAGAGGGAGGAGACGGAAGGGGGGAGGAGACAAAATAAAGGGAGAGAGGGAGGAGACGGAAGGGGGGAGGAGACAAAATAAAGGGAGAGAGGGAGGAGACGGAAAGGGGGGGGGAAGAGACAAGATAAAGGGAGAGAGGGAGGAGACGGAAGGGGGGAGGAGACAAAATAAAGGGAGAGAGGGAGGAGACGGAGGGGGGGGGAGAGACAAAATAAAGGGAGAGAGGGAGGAGACGGAAGGGGGGAAGAGACAAAATAAAGGGAGAGAGGGAGGAGACGGAGGGGGGGGGGAGAGACAAGATAAAGGGAGAGAGGGAGGAGACGGAAAGGGGGGAAGAGACAAAATAAAGGGAGAGAGGGAGGAGACGGAGGGGGGGGGGAGAGACAAGATAAAGGGAGAGAGGGAGGAGACGGAAAGGGGGGGGGAAGAGACAAGATAAAGGGAGAGAGGGAGGAGACGGAAGGGGGGAAGAGACAAAATAAAGGGAGAGAGGG
>NW_027218091.1:12500-14823 GCF_042767895.1 Penaeus vannamei | reverse complement strand
AGAAGAGAAGAGAAAAGAGAGAAGAAAAGGGAGGAAAAAAGAGAGGAAGGGAAGAAGAGGAAGGAAAAGAGAGAAGAAAAGAAGAAGAAAAGACAGAGACAGAGACAGAATGTGTGTGTGTGTTTATTTGTTTATGAGTTTTCTCTTTATTCTTCTTTTCTTTTTCTTTTTTTTTTTTTACCAAACTTGCTTTGGGATTCCAAGGTGTATTATTGATTGATTTTGCTTGGTAGAATATGGTACAAAAGTTCAAGTTTGCATTAGTTGCATGTTTGAAAGCTTTTTTTTTTTTTTTTGTCACATTCTTGAGCACATGTTTATATGATTTAGTCGTCTCTCTAAACTTTGTTATTCTATTGTGCATTAATGAAACAAAGCCAGTGAAAACATTTTAAAAGCTATGCTGATTAAGTCAGTTTATGCGGGCTTGCTGTCAGTCCTCAACATCCTTTGTATGAATCTTTGTATGAACATTTTTCCCCTTTGAGGCATCTGCAATGGGGTTTATCACAGCTTTCGCATATCCTTGCGCAGTTTTGTTTTCATCATCTTTTTCATCATCCACTTTCATATCAAAATGAGAAGAGCAAAAACAAGACCACCTATCTCTTTGAACCCTGAATCAAGACTTCATCAAGAAGCCACAGTCATCACATAGCTTTTATCATACTTGCTCCTGTGTGGCCTCGGGGACATATTGGGCTGTGAATAGAGAGGATGCTAAATGAGTTGCCTCTATCTTTATGATATGTCATTTATTGTTAGCTTTATTCTCTCACAGACGATTTGCAAACCTGCACCCTTTACAAACGACGAGGAGGCGATACGCGACAGAGAAGCCTGTGACTACACACAACGAATTACCCTTGAGATGGCGAGGGCCGGCAAAGCTCCCCGGCCCATTAGGGTCTATGCAGACGGAATCTATGACCTCTTCCACCAGGGCCACGCGAGGCAGCTCATGCAGGCCAAGAATTTGTTCCCCAATGTATACCTCATTGTTGGAGGTAAGTTTTATGGGAAGTTATTGCTTTTGTTGGTTTATTTTATTCTGTTTATTTCTTTTTTACATTTCTTGTTACTAATTCATTTGTTAAATGTTCTTGAATAGATTTGAGTTTTTTTTGTTTGGCTTCTGAGTGCTTTTACTTTTTTACTCTTCCTGTCATGGTTTACCAATATGTGCTTTGAATCTTAACACATATTCAATTCAAGATACATTTTTCCTTTGTGATATGAGACAAGACTCCCCACCCCTTTTTTCATTTGTTTCATTCTTTTTCTCTCACTTTTTGCAATCTTTATAGTCTTTAAATAATCTCACTAAAAGAAATTCCTTTGCAGTGTGCAGTGATTCCCTAACCCACAGTCGAAAGGGCCGCACTGTTATGTCTGAAGATGAGAGATATGAGGCTGTCCGCCACTGCCGTTATGTAGACGAGGTTGTGCCAGATGCCCCTTGGAGCTTGGATGACGAATTCTTGGATAAACACAAGGTATGGAATAGATTGAAGTCTGTACACAGCTTTACTTTGTTAGCCAACTAAATTAGCTCAATTTTGGTAATTAGGTGATTTGACAAAGGAATGTAGACATGATAAGTCTTTTCTCTCTTTCTTTCTCTCATTCTTCAGTATTTTGATATTTTATGTAGATAAATGGGTGAGTTCAGAGAGAATTTGTTAGGAGGAGGTATTTGACTTTTTTTATTTTTATTTTTATCTTTTTTTCTCTCCACAAGTAAGGGAAATGAAGGCTCCAATTATATCTGGAAAGATATAAGACATGCATAAGACATACAAGCAATTTTCCAGATTGATTTTGTGGCTCATGACGATATTCCATACACAACTGGCAGCGCCACCGATGTGTACGCACACATCAAAGAACGAGGCATGTTTGTCACAACGGAACGAACAGAAGGGGTTTCCACCAGTGACGTAGTGTCGAGGATTGTTAAGGATTATGACGTTTATGTCAGAAGAAATTTAGCTCGCGGATACAGTGCAAAGGATCTTAATGTATCTTATATTAATGTGAGTATGAGGGAATGAGAGTAGATAATCATCTATGAATTTTATAATTTTGTGTTCCTCTACTTAATTTTGCACAACTTGGCCCATTACACAAAGAAACATTATTCATGATTGTGTAAATACAACCTTGGAAATGGGTACATCTCTAACCCTTAACGACTCACAGGAGAAAAAGTACCGACTACAGAACAAGATTGACGACCTTAAGAAGAAGGGCAAGGAGATGTTTGAGGACATTGAGGGCAAGAAGACTGACCTTATCAGCAAGTGGGAGGAGAAGAGCAGAG
>NW_027218091.1:0-2500 GCF_042767895.1 Penaeus vannamei | reverse complement strand
TTTTGCCTGCATGCCTGTCTCTATCTGTTGAGAGTGAGTGTTTGTGTGTGTGCATAAGCATATGTATGTGTGTGTGTGTGTGTGTTTGTGTGTGCCTGTATATTTAAGTCTTTTAGATTTTACTGATTTTTTTTTTTTTTTTTTTTTTTTCCCATCATTCATTCATTTATGTCAGTATGATGATACTGACTTTTTCTAAGTTTTTGTTCTAGAGCAATACATGGAAACATGTAACATAGGAAGAAGTGTGAATAGTAGTATGTATTTTTCTCCATTACTTGTGTATTTTGAACCCATCACTGTACTGTATATACAAAATATATAATGATGACTGTGTTCATTTGACACAGTTCACTATAGTCCTGTTGAGTAATCTCCTGATAATTAAATAAAATGTGGATGGATAATGCTATTGTTTTATTATGAAACATGTGTATAGTATTGGTTTCCATTCTACACCTTTTTTCAAATATGAATTGTGAAGTGTTTCTGAAATAGTGAACAATAACAAGAAGCAATAATGGAAGATTTTTATTCATGTGCAAAAACTTAAATTCTTCAAACTTTCTATTTGTGATGTACCAAAGCTTTTTGACATGTCAGTCAATGGTATCAAAGGCAAAGTGTTATAACATTAGCATATGGTCTCCTCACATATAGAGGTTTTAGGAATGGATGCCCATGAACAAAATCAGTTTGTGATCGATCAGAGTTCTATGGGAGAAAGCCATTGTGAGATTTTCCAGCATAAACATCTATGATGTGAGATGGATACAAAGGAACAGTTCTTCACATGGTAAGTAGAACTAAGTTGATGGTTGCCACAAAGAGTTTCCTTGAATTAATATCATTCACATATTACATGCCTTTAAGATGTCAGGCATACATAGTTTGTTCAAATTCACCTTTACAGTACAATACCTCTTAATTCACAGATACTTCACATGACAACTATAATGATGCCACATCGTAACTGGAAATGGCACAGAGTATATAACTTGTTAAGCCAAATGGATCTTCAAAATGAAATCATCTAGCATTAAACTAGAGGGTCAGATTCAATGATTGGGAGATCTCAGAATGGTCTTTATCACTCAGATATCTGTTTGCAGAAAGCATACATGTAATTGTATTATAGAGAATAGATGATTGCCATTTGATCATACTGTATCCTAATTCTGATGGTAAATGGATTCATGTTATACTGTTATACCCCTCCTTTGCCTTTATCTTTTCCTTCTCCTTCTCCTCCTCCTCCTTCACAGTCTCCTCTTTCTCCTCCTCCTCCTTCACAGTCTCCTCTTTCTCCTCCTCCTCCTTCACAGTCTCCTCTTTCTCCTCCTTCCCATTCTCTTTCTCTTTTTCCTTCTTTGCCATTTCCATCATCATCTCCATCACTATCTCCTTTTTCTTCTTTTACTAGACTTGACTTTTAGAGGAGAGGTGTTAATGCAGAACTGAGTGCATTTCTGTATCTACACTTTGCTTTCAACCATAAGGGTCCCTCTTATCAAGCAACAAGTGAGGGGTCCCGGTTATCTTGGCTTTCTCATGACAGGAATAATCGGTTTGCCCAAGCCATATATTATGAAGTTGTCCTACAGACTGGGTAACAATTAAGCCAAGTATCCGTATAGACAGTCATAGATTAGGCGAGTAACAGGTCTTATGCTGGCCACAAATATCCAAACTGGCTTTAATGCAAGGACTTTTCAGAATGCGTTAAATATTACTTCAAGATATCAGGTAGAACCTAATATACATTTCACTGCCGTACAGCATGTTGCTCTAAATATTTCTAACCTGAATACTTTGTAAACAAATCTAATTTGTTTTATCTTATGATACCTACTAAAATATAATCCTTTAATCCTGTTGAGAGGATTCTCAGTTCCTACCAGCAGGCCAGTCCATCCATTCAGTGTATGGTCAGGCAGCCCAGAGTCATGAACTACATGACCAAGGCCTGGGTGCCTTAAGTGCTCTCGGTACAAGCATGTATCAACTGAACATATCCCCAAGGGAGGTCTTGGTCTTTGGACTGAGCACCTCTAACCCAGGACTTCACCTCACTGGTAAATACAGAAAGAGCTGCTACGAGGATTTCCAACATCGTTGCTGATGTCAGTTTCATTGACTATATAATATTACTCTTAAGACTACGGAGTGTCGCTCTGCAATGACGATGACAGATCTAAACATTATGCAGTTCCGGGGGCAATTACACACACACATATCCCCCCCCCCCCCACACACGCACACACACACACTGACACACATGCACATACACACACACACACACACACTCACACACACATGCACACACACACCACACACACACACACACACACACACACACACACACACACACCCACCACCACACACACACACACACACACACACACAACACCCCACTCACCACACACACACACACACACACACACACACACACACACACACACACACACACACACACACAACCCCAACCCAACAAAAAAAC
>NW_027218090.1:10000-14819 GCF_042767895.1 Penaeus vannamei | reverse complement strand
CGCGTGGGCATGCTTCATTAGTTCAAACTTTGTCAGGGATTACAGCGCCACCTTTTGTCCCGCCTTTAGGATCGCTCTTTTCATCTGATGAGGAAGATTAAAAAGGAACTCCTTCAAACTTTCTTACAACGGAGATGACACAAAGTAGGCCGACTGGACCTGCTTCTACCTTTTATACTCGTGTGTATATATATACATACACAAATAATATATTCGTATATACGAATATATTAATTATGTATATATGTATATATACACACATTTGTGTGTGTATGTTTATACTATAGATAGAAGTTTGGTCTTTATTTCATAAGTTTAGAGGTCTGTTTATTTGTATCATTTGGGCTTGGCGTTTTTGTTTCTTACTTCTGATAGCATTTCTGTCTGTTTTATCATTATTATTATCATATTTAATGAGATGGAGTGGGTTGTTCTATTGTTTCCCTCTTTCTTTGTGCAAAAGTTTGAAATATATGTAATAAAAATTCACATCCCTTCGCCAATTTTGTTTTCTGTTATCTGCGTGGTGTCCGCCATTCCTCCCTGCGCTCACTCAGCAACAGAAATTAGCACAATGCCCTTACAATTTGTATAGCTTAAACCACTTTCCTTTATTTGTTCGCCTTTTCTGGTCCCGCGAATGTTGGGGACGACTTAACAGTTGTGAAGATCTACATCCTCTGCCCCCCCCCCCCTTTCTCGTAGAAAATAAGGCAGAATTCCTGGTCACCTAAGATGACGTTTACCATTTTCTTCCTTCCTCCGTAGCCTTTCTCTCCCTCTCCTTGAAATGTTTTCTTCTCTATGCACATCGGTCATCGATCTTCCCGTGATGATAACCCTGATACGGAGCACTAGCCTCATGATATGTGCTAGACACTTTGTCCTGCAGTTTGCCCGTGGTCTGCAGGACAGTTGTATAATGCAGACCAGGTTGCCCAGCCTTCAACTAAGTCTGACTGCAGAGCCCCTCATTACAGTCCATACAGATAGCAGAGTTGGCGGTAAGAGTACTAGAAGGGAGGCTCCAGTGAGCTGCTGGCTCGCTCTCGCTCTCTCTCTCTCTCTCATATATATATATATATATATATATAATATGAGAGAGAGAGAGAGAGAGAGAGATTGTGTGTGTGTTTCTACACACAAATTACATTACATTATACATTATAATTATGTATACATGATTATAATTATGTATACATGATTATAATTATGTATACATGATTATAATTATGTATACATGATTATAATTATGTATACATGATTATAATTATGTATACATGATTATAATTATGTATACATGATTATAATTATGTATACATGATTATAATTATGTATACATGATTATAATTATGTATACATGATTATAATTATGTATACATGATTATAATTATGTATACATGATTATAATTATGTATACATGATTATAATTATGTATACATGATTATAATTATGTATACATGATTATAATTATGTATACATGATTATAATTATGTATACATGATTATAATTATGTATACATGATTATAATTATGTATACATGATTATAATTATGTATACATGATTATAATTATGTATACATGATTATAATTATGTATACATGATTATAATTATGTATACATGATTATAATTATGTATACATGATTATAATTATGTATACATGATTATAATTATGTATACATGATTATAATTATGTATACATGATTATAATTATGTATACATGATTATAATTATGTATACATGATTATAATTATGTATACATGATTATAATTATGTATACATGATTATAATTATGTATACATGATTATAATTATGTATACATCATTATAATTATGTATACATGATTATAATTATGTATACATGATTATAATTATGTATACATGATTATAATTATGTATACATGATTATAATTATGTATACATGATTATAATTATGTATACATGATTATAATTATGTATACATGATTATAATTATGTATACATGATTATAATTATGTATACATGATTATAATTATGTATACATGATTATAATTATGTATACATGATTATAATTATGTATACATGATTATAATTATGTATACATAATTATAATTATGTATACATTATAATTATACATACATACATTATGCATTATACATTCATACATTATGCATTATACATTATAATTATACATACATGCATTATACATTATAATTATACATACATGCATTATACATTATAATCATACATACATACATTATGCATTATACATTATAATTATACATACATACATTATACATACATTATAATTATACATACATACATTATACATACATTATAATTATACATACATACATTATACATACATTATAATTATACATACATACATTATACATTATAATTATACATACATACATTATACATTATAATTATACATACATACATTATACATTATAATTATACATACATACATTATACATTATAATTATACATACATACATTATACATTATAATTATACATACATACATTATACATTATAATTATACATACATACATTATACATTATAATTATACATACATACATTATACATCATAATTATACATACATACATTATACATCATAATTATACATACATACATAATGTATAATTATAATGTATAATGTATAATTATAATGTATGTATAATTATAATGTATACATACATTATACATTATAAGTATACGTACATACATTTACATTATAATTATACATACATACATTATACATCATAATTATACATCCATACATAATGTGTAATTATAATGTATAATTATAATGTATAATTATAATGTATAATGTATAATTATAATGTATAATTATAATGTATAATTATAATGTATAATTATAATGTATAATGTATAATTATAATTATAATGTATGTATAATGATAATATATAATGTATGTATAATGATAATGTATAATGATAATATATGTATGTATGTATAATGATAATGTATAATGATAATGTATGTATGTATGTATAATGATAATGTATAATGATGATGTATGTATGTATGTATAATGATAATGTATAATGATAATGTATGTATGTATGTATAATGATAATGTATAATGATAATGTATGTATGTATGTATAATGATATACATTTTGCATTATAATTATACATACATACATACATTATACATTATAATTATACATACATACAGACATTGTACATTATACATTATAATCATACATACAGACATTGTGCATTATACATTATAATTATACATACAGACATTGTGCATTATACATTATAATTATACATACAGACATTGTGCATTATACATTATAATTATACATACAGACATTGTGCATTATACATTATAATTATACATACAGACATTGTGCATTATACATTATAATTATACAGACATTGTGCATTATACATTATAATTATACATAGACATTGTGCATTATACATTATAATTATACATAGACATTGTGCATTATACATTATAATTATACATAGACATTGTGCATTATACATTATAATTATACATACAGACATTGTGCATTATACATTATAATTATACATACAGACATTGTGCATTACACATTATAATTATACATACAGACATTGTGCATTATACATTATAATTATACATACAGACATTGTGCATTATACATTATAATTATACATACAGACATTGTGCATTATACATTATAATTATACATACAGACATTGTGCATTATACATTATAATTATACATACAGACATTGTGCATTATACATTATAATTATACATACAGATATTGTGCATTATACATTATAATTATACATAGACATTGTGCATTATACATTATAATTATACATAGACATTGTGCATTATACATTATAATTATACATACAGACATTGTGCATTATACATTATAATTATACATAGACATTGTGCATTATACATTCTAATTATACATACAGATATTGTGCATTATACATTATAATTATACATAGACATTGTGCATTATACATTATAATTATACATACAGACATTGTGCATTATACATTATAATTATACATACAGACATTGTGCATTATACATTATAATTATACACAGACATTGTGCATTATACATTATAATTATACATACAGACATTGTGCATTATACATTATAATTATACATACAGACATTGTGCATTATACATTATAATTATACATACAGACATTGTGCATTATACATTATAATTATACATACATACATACATTAAACATTATAATTATACATACATACATACATTATACATTATAATTATACATACATACATTATACATTATAATTATACATACATACATACATTATACATTATAATTATACATACATACATACATTATACATTATACATTATAATTATACATACAGACATTGTACATTATACATTATAATTATACATACAGACATTGTACATTATACATTATAATTATACATACATACATTGTACATTATAATTATACATACATACATTATACATTATAATTATACATACATACATTATGCATTATACATTCATACATTATGCATTATACATTATAATTATACATACATGCATTATGCATTATACATTATAATCATACATACATACATTATGCATTATACATTATAATTATACATACATTATACATTATAATTATACATACATACATTATACATACATTATAATTATACATACATACATTATACATACATTATAATTATACATACATACATTATACATACATTATAATTATACATACATACATTATACATTATAATTATTACATACATACATTATACATTATAATTATACATACATTATACATT
>NW_027218089.1:0-14819 GCF_042767895.1 Penaeus vannamei | reverse complement strand
ACAAACAAACACACACACTTACAGAAAACGGATACTCTTGAAGGGGTAACTAATCCATTTTCTCCAACCCTTCGTTACGAGATATGTGCGTCTCACTTTCACGTTTTCTAAATCGTAATGGAATGAGAGAAGGAGACCGTGATAAAGCGGCGGAGAATCAGCAGAAAATCGAGAAGAAACTTGATAATAATGAAAGACTTTCTTCGCGCAAGTAGTGAAATTTAACGAAATCTATTTAATCTATTTTACGATTATATTCAAGGGGAAACGAAAGTAAAATCTAAAACATCCTTTAAAAAAACAGTCCTAATAAGTA
Organism: Penaeus vannamei; assembly: GCF_042767895.1. Lineage (NCBI taxonomy): Eukaryota > Metazoa > Arthropoda > Malacostraca > Decapoda > Penaeidae > Penaeus > Penaeus vannamei. The sequence goes on along the minus strand of NW_027218089.1, from coordinate 14,503 downwards.
TCAAATCTATTTAAAAAAAACAAGCAAAAAACAAAACAAAATAAATCAAATCTTAAAAAAAGAAAAAAAGAAAAAGAAATCATAAAAAAAAGAAAAAAAGAAAAAGAAATCATAAAAAAAAGAAAAAAAAGAAAAAGAAAAAAAAAGAAAAAAAAAAACGATTTTCTTTCACAATTCTTCAAAATCACGAACATTTTCACGGTCAAGAATCTCCTTCACGGTCGCATGGCTTAATTAACACGGAAACACGGTATAAAGGGTCTTATAACAGTACAAAAAAGTAATTAACAACAGGTTGCATTTCTTGAGCCTTTTCTTTTTGTTTTTATTTCTCTGATTTTCAATTTATTCCGGTAATAAAATGCATGATCAATCTATCCAGCTATCTTGTGCCGAGTATATGACAGATGTGTCACATATACAATGGAATATATATTTCTTGCAATTTTAACCATTTTGAATTGCATCTATTTACTTTTTTATCTTAAAAATCATATTTCGAACTGAAAATGACTTAACCAACCTTTTGGTAAGACAAGAACACTGCACTTACATTTCCTCTACAATTCACAATGTGGAATTCAGATAAAACCAGATGCAAATTAATCAAGAAAAAAATAAAGCTAAAAAAAGAAAAAAAGAAAATCAAAACAAAACATGAAGTACTCTCTTTGTTCGTCAAATTTAGCGATTTTTGCCTATAAGCTTATTATATTTTTTCTAATCTTTTGAAACTGTGACCGCTCCGTTATATTCCTTCAGAGAACCTCGCGCTTGTACACGTTATTAAAAAGATGACACCCTTTAATTAAATGCATATCAAACACATATCCTCCTCTTAAATTACTACACGGGTACTTTTTAAAACAGAGTACATATTTTCCTTTTAAAATAGAGAACATATTTTACTTTTAAAATAGAGAACATATGTTATTTTTAAAATAGAGAACATATTTTACTTTTAAAACAGGGTACATATTTTTCTTTTAAAACAGAGTACATATTTTACTTTTCAAACAGAGTACATATTTTCCTTTTCAAACAGAGAACATATTTTACTTTTAAAAACAGAGTACATATTTTCCATTTAAAACAGAGTACATATTTTACTTTTAAAAACAGAGTACATATATTACCTTTAAAACAGAGTGCATATTTTACTTTTAAAACAGGGTACATATTTTGCTTTTAAAAGCAGAGTACATATTTTACTTTTAAAACAAAGTACATATCTTCCCCGCAGAATACGTCTGTGTACTTTATGAAATGGAGTACAGATCTCCCTCGAAGAACACAACTGTACATTTCCCAGATCACACAGCGTCCTCTATTTAATTACGAATGATCTATTCAATCACGAAAATCCATAATTCAATAGATAACACTCCCTCCACCTTTAAACGGACGTCAACAACGGACGTCAACAACGGACGTCAACAACGGACGTCAACAACGGACGTCAACAACGGACCTCAACGCCTTACCATTGATTGCAACAGGAACGACGAAGGGAAGGGCAAGAAAACACACGAATATGCCGAAGGCCTTTTCACTATTGCTTCGTCAGGGCAATAGTGAAAAGGCCTTCGGCATATTCGTGTTTTCTTGCTCTTCCCTTCGTCGTTCCTGTCGCAATCTGTTCAACATGAATTCCACACTTACCATTGATCTTCGAGAGGATAAAGGCCAACTCGGCGGGGATCTCCAGGTGGTTGACGCCGGCCACAGACCTCTGCACCCTCTCCTGCTCGGCCTTCGTCTGCTGCGCCTCCCGCTCGGCCCTCGCCTTCGCCAGCGCCTCGGCCTTCTTGCGTCGGGCCATCTCCTCCTGGTGGGGGAAGAGAGGGGGGGGAGGGTCAAGGGATTATGTACTTTATTGTGGTTCTTTGGAAATGAGGAGACGACGTTCGTGAGGTCGCTTCCGAAGAGGTCTCAGAGGTAGAAGATATACGAGGTATAAAATATAAGATATGAGATATAAGGCATAAGATATAAGAGGTTTTAAGTTATAAGATATAATATATAAGAGTAGAGTAAGTAAGATATAAGAGGTATAAGTTATAAGATATAATTTATAAGAGTAGAGTATGTAAGATATAAGAGGTATAAGTTATAAGATATAAGACATAAGAGGTATAAGATATAAGATATAAAAGGTATAATTTATCACCATGGATCACTACTTACGAATTCGTCGAAGTTTACAAAGAAATTAATGTTTTTTTATATGAAAATCCCATCGAATTGCTTATACTGAATCTGTCTGATGAATCTTACATATGGATTCGCTGGGAACTACCACATCAAACTGCATAAAAAATCCACAAGATTTTCATACACAATTCATTATCCGACCAAAGGGACACTTTACACACACACACACACACACACGCACACACACGCACACACACACACACATACACACACAGAGACACAGACACAGACACACACACACACACACACACACACACATACACACACACACACACACACACACACACACACACACAAACATAAAAAAAATCGTAAATTCCAACAGCCTTTCGACCCACCGACGTCCCTGACCCTTCCAAACCACCTTCCAAGACGTACCTTGAGCTTGACGAACTTTCTGCGTGTGATGCGACCCCTGGCGAGCGCCTGCGCCTTGACAACGCCCTGCCGAAGAGTGCGGTAACGGCGTCGCTCCAGCCACATCCGCACCATGGCCTGCACGATGACGGCACTGCGGCGTTGAGAGCGGAACCTGGGGAGAGGGCGAGGGCCGCGTGAGTGCCAGGAGGGAAGGGAGAGGAGGAGGGCCGTGTGAGTGCCAGGGGGAGGGAGAGGAGGAGGGCCAAGCATACACTTAATTTTTTATTAATTTTGTAATATTAATTAATTATGTAAGGAGTGCCAGGGGGTGGGAGAGGACGAGGGCCGCGTGAGTGCCAGCACACTTAAATTTTTATTAATTATGTAATTAACCACACACTTAAATTTTAATTAATTATGTAATTTTAATTGATTATGTAAGGAGTGCCAGGGGGAGGGAGAGGATGAGGGCCGCGTGAGTGCCAGGGGGAAGGGAGATCAGCGGGAGCAACAGCGAGTGCCACCGAGTATAAAAAGGGGATAATTTAGGAGAAGTGTATGAGGACGGATACCAATATATAGAAGAAAGGGAGATAGAAGAGAGGGAGATAGAAGAAAGGGAGATAGAAGAAAGGGAGATAGAAGAGAGGGAGACAGAAGAAAGGGAGACAGAAGATGGGGAGATAGAAGATAGGGAGATAGAAGAGAGGGAGATAGAAGAGAGGGAGATAGAAGGTAGGGATATAGAAGAAAGGGAGATAGAAGAGAGGGAGATAGAAGAGAGGGATATAGAAGAAAGGGAGATAGAAGAAAGGGAGATAGAAGATGGGGAGATAGAAGAAAGGGAGATAGAAGAAAGGGAGATAGACGAAAGGGAGATAGACGAAAGGGAGATAGAAGATAGGGATATAGAAGAAAGGGAGACAGAAGATGGGGAGATAGAAGAGAGATAGAACTGAAGGATGAAAAGAGGTGTGGGGGAACGCCGCTATACGATTGAATTTGATATCTGTAGTTATGTAAAATGCTTGACTTTAACGCACGTCTCACAGCTCATACCGTTTCGAAAAAGAACTTTAAAAGCGGGGAAAACACAAAGAAAGAAGGAAAAAGTCATAAAAAGGGACAGGAAATAAAAAGGGAAAAGGGAAGACAATAAATTAAACAAGCTAAAAGACGGGAGGGAAACTAAGCTAGAATAAAAAATAAACGACAATATAAAACAGCAAATTAAAAAAAAAAGTCCCTCTTACTTCCTCCTGGCCAGGTATCCCCTGACGAATCGCTGGAGGGTGACCACGGCGTTGGAGAGCCTCTTGTAGCGTTCCTCCTCCAGCGTCTGCTCCAGCGCCTCCCGCAGGAAGATCTTGGTCGTCCCGAGCTGGTAGGCGGTCCTCGAGCCCCGGGAGACGCGGTCCAAAACCACGCGGCAGATTTCCTTGGAGGGGGCGCCCTGTGGTAGAGGCAAAGGGAATTTCATTTGAAGGTTAAAGTGTAAGGTCACATTATCATACTCGTCTTTACTGCTTATATCTTATCATATCTCATTATCATGCTCGTCATTACTGCTTTTATCTTATCATATCTCATTATCTTAATCGTCATTACTGCTTATATCTTATCATATCTCATTATCATACTCGTCTTTACTGCTTATATCTTATCATATCTCATTAACTACCTCATTTCGTTATTATTATCATCAGAACTCCTCCTCCACACTTAGGTAATAAACAACAACAGACTGGGAAATCTTCCTCATACTTTATCACATCCTCCTACCTCATCCTATCTCCCCCACCTACCCCATTCCTCTCTCTCTGTCTCCTCTCTCTCTCTCTTTGTCTCCTCTCTCGCTCTCTGTCTCCTCTCTCTCTCTCTCTGTCTCCTCTCTCTCTCTCTGTCTCCTCTCTCTCTCTCTCTCTCTCTCTCTCTCTCTCCTCTCTCTCTCTGTCTCCTCTCCTTTATCATCACCCCCCCCATCCCTTCCTATCCCTACCAGCCACCCCCTCCAGACTTGGCACTCACCCTAGGCACCTGACCGGGCACCAGGCACCGATACCGCTCGGCGAACTGCAAGAACCGCATCCGCACCGGGAACCCTTGCTGTCGGATGCGGATGGTCTCCAGCATCCCAGCGTACCTCAGCTGCTCCAGGACGCACAGCATGTCCAGCTTGAGAGGAGCCTTCTCGTTGTTGGGCTTGATGCAGCGGACGAACCACGGGTTGCATCTAGGGGGGGGGGGGGGGGGTTGGGGGGGTTGGGGGGAGAGAGAAAGGTGCGTGGGTTAGGGCTGTTGCTTGGGCTGTTGCTTGGGGTTGTCGGTGTCTTTTGGTGGGTAAGATTGGGTGTCCTTTGGTGGGTGAGATTGGGTGTCCTCTGGTGGGTAAGATTGGGTGTCCTTTGGTGGGTAAGATTAGGTGTCCTTTGGTGGGTAAGATTGGGTGTCCTTTGGTGGGTAAGATTGGGTGTCCTTTGGTGGGTAAGATTAGGTGTCCTTTGGTGGGTAAGATTGGGTGTCCTTTGGTGGGTAAGATTGGGTGTCCTTTCGTTAATGATTGTGGATGTCCTATAGTTAATAATTATGGATGTTCTTTGGCTAGTAATCATGGGTATCCCTTGGTTAGCAATTGTGGGTGTCATTGGTTAGCAATTATGGTTGTTCTTAATTACTAATTGTTGTTGTCCCATGGTTAATAATACAACAAACATTTTTTCGCGAAGGAAACGCATATAAGAAATCCTATCATTTGAACTTCGAGAATCGTAAATACCGTGAACTGAAACATATTAATAAAAACACTAGGAAAATATATTTAGCGAGGAGAGATAAGACCTAATGACCAGATTTTTTTTCGCCAATAAGACACAATGCAAAACCTTCTCCCTGATAGTCTCTCGCGAATTCGCACAAATCTCAAAAAAACACAAAAAATAATGCAATTTGCACATAAAACAAAAACTTTAAATAATAATGATAACAAAAAAAAATAAAAAATAAAAAAATACAACAAACATATAAATTTCTCGCAAAGAGTGAAACCGAATTCGCACAAATCAAAGAAAAAAAAAACAATTTGTACAGAAAACAAAAACAAAAAAAACTAAAATAACAACAACAACAATAGCAAAACAAAACAAAACAATAATCCAACAACAAAACAACCGCCCCAGCCACTCACTTAGCCATGCCCTCCATGAGATGGGCGAGCGAGTCATTGAAACGGGCGGACACCGTGGGCGTGCGTGGTTTCATGGTCACGAACCGCCCATTCGCCTTCGTCAGCGTCTTGCTCTCGGAACACAGTCGCACGTCCAGGAACATCTCCGACAGCATCTGCAGGAGGCGAAGAAGGAGGACGAAGAGAGATAAGTTTATATTGCGTTTCAATGAATTTGTTTATAGTGTAATGTATTGTATTTCTTTATATCATATTATATTGTATTGTATTTCTTTATATTATATTATATTGTATTGTATTTCTTTATATTATATTATATTGTATTGTATTTCTTTATATTATATTATATTGTATTGTATTTATTTATATTATATTATATTGTATTGTATTTATTTATATCATATTATATTGTATTGTATTTCTTTATATTATATCATATTGTATTGTATTTCTTTATATTATATTATATTGTATTGTATTTCTTTATATCATATTATATTGTATTGTATTTCTTTATATTATATTGTATTTCTTTATATTAGATTGTATTGTTTTGTATTTCTTTATATTATATTATATTGTATTGTATTTCTTTATATTATATCATATTGTATTGTATTTCTTTATATTATATCATAATGTATTGTATTTCTTTATATCATATTATATTGTATTGTATTTCTTTATATTATATTATATTGTATTGTATTTCTTTATATATTATATTGTATTATATCATATTGCATTATATCGTATTGTATTATATCGTATTTTATTATATTCTGCATTATGTTATTTCATATTGTATTGTATTGTTACATTTCATTATATTATATGGTATTTATGGTATTCTTATATTTCATTATATATTGTATAATACTATATCATATCATATCATATCATATCATATCATATCATATTGTATTGTATTGTTTATGGCATCAGATGCAAATTGAAAGGGTTGTCAACATTACAACTCATTGATCTGTCATATATCAATCTACGGTGTGATATTATAATTCTCATTTAGCTTGCAATACAAATATATTTCTTGTTATATAATAGGTATGATACCCTAAACTCTAACAAAAGACAAGATAAAAAAAAAAGACAAAACAAGAAAACTCACGTTCACATACATCAAAAACATGAAACAAGAAAAACAACAAATAAATAAAAACCATAAAAAAACTAAAACGTGAAATAAGAAAAAAAATAAATCCGGAAATAAAAAAAAAACTAAAACGTGAAATAAGAAAAAAACATAAATAAATAAAAACCGGAAATAAAGACTAAAAAACAACAAAAAAAACTCAAAACCCCGGAAATAAAGACTAAAAAAAAAAAAAACAAAACAAAAACAACAAAACCTCCAAACGAACCGAAAGCTTCGACGAGATAAGCAGCTCGACCACATCGTTTCGAAGCGTGTCTCGGTTCTTGTCCAGGAAGCCCTCCACGCTGTACCACACTTGTCCCGCGTAGTGTTTGATCCCGAACTCCATCGATGACATCCGGGGCCTGGTGGGGGGGGGGGGAGGGGAAGGGGGGAAAGGGGGAGAATGTTAACGGGTTATTCATTTTTTGTAAGTACGCACGTAAGCGGGCACGCACGCACGCACACTTGCTCGATCACTCACTCACACACACTCACACACACACACACACACACACACGCTCTCTCTCTCTCTCTCTCTCTCTCTCTCTCTCGCTCTCGCTCTCGCTCTCGCTCTCGCTCTCGCTCTCGCTCTCGCTCTCGCTCTCGCTCTCGCTCTCGCTCTCGCTCTCGCTCTCGCTCTCGCTCTCGCTCTCGCTCTCTCTCTCTCTCTCTCTCTCTCTCTCTCCCTCTCTCTCTCCCTCTCTCTCTCCCTCTCTCTCTCCCTCTCTCTCTCTCTCTCTCTCTCTCTCTCTTCTCCCTCCCTCTCTCTCTCTCTCTCTCTCACGGACACGGACACACCACGCACACAAATGTATATACCAGTATAGATAAACAAATATATATATATATATATATATAAACAAATAAATAAATACAGTCAAATAAACAGATAACCAGAAAGACATACACCCATCCCTCCATCCATCCAAAAACATAAAACCAAAACCACCACCCACAACCCCACACCCATAACCCTAACTCCACACCCTTCACGCCCACGGACCTGGAATAGAGTTCGTTGAGGACCACCCACAACCCCACACCCTTCACGCCCACGGACCTGCAATAGAGTTCGTTGAGGTCCACCCACAACCCCACACCCTTCACGCCCGCCCCACCCACAACCCCACACCCTTCCCGCCCGCCCCACCCACAACCCCGCACCCTTCCCGCCCACGGACCTGGAATAGAGTTCGTTGAGGGCGTGGTTGTAGTGGCACTTCTCGAGGAAGGAGTGGTCGGTCGCCTTCGGGAAGTTGCTCTCGTCGTCCAGGAGGTGGAGGATTCCCACGGGCTTTCGCGCCACCAGGTCCATCAGCGGCTGGTTGTCCTGCGGGACGAGGAATGTAAATGTAAAAAAAAAAAAAAAAAAAAAAACGGGATATTTTGAAAAAAAGAAAAAAAAACGAGGAAATGTTGAGGAAATTTTGAAATAAAGGATGAAAAAAAATCGGAAAAAAACGAAAAAAATATTAAAATAAAGATGAAAATTATGAAAGGAATAAGGAAATATTGAAATACAAGAGAAAATGTTGAAAAAACGAGGTAATGTTGAAAAAACGGGAAATTTTTGAGAAAAAACAAACAAACGAGAAAGTATTGAAATAAAGAAGAAAATTTTGAAAAAAACAAGAAAATGTTCTATTACAAAATAAATATGTTTCCCCCCTAGCAACCTAAATTACCTAGCCATATTTTAATAATTAACTGGGTCTATTACAAAAGGAACTAGTCACAATTTAATGATTAATCAAGACTATTACAAATTAAACATTTTTTCCTTAGTATTCGCAGTCAGTTCAATAGTAAGTCAAGAGTATCAACAAAATAAACAGATTCTTCCTTATCAACCTCAATTAAAAATCCAGAATCTAATTATCAATCAAGTCTATTACAAAAAAGAACATTATTTCTTAACAACTTCTGTTATCTAAGAGTAAATCTGCACCAATATTTACTGAAGTCTATTACAGAAAAAAAAAACAAATTCTTAGCAACCTCAGCTGATTTCCATTTACCTAAAAGTACATTTAATCCAATATTGAATTAAGTCTATTACGGATTTTTTTTCCTTTTGCAACTTCAGTTAAATTGCAACCTCATCAACTGCAACCCCAGTTAAGTTGCACCCTCAGTCAACCTGCAACCCCAGTTAAGTTGCAACCTCAGTCAACCTACAACCCCAGTTAAGTTGCAAGCTCATCAACCTGCAACCCCAGTTAAGTTGCAACCTCAGTCAACCTACAACCCCAGTTAAGTTGCAACCTCATCAACCTGCAACCCCAGTTAAGTTGCAACCTCATCAACCTGCAACCCCAGTTAAGTTGCAACCTCAGTCAACCTACAACCCCAGTTAAGTTGCAACCTCAGTCAACCTACAACCCCAGATAAGTTGCAACCTCATCAACCTGCAACCCCAGTTAAGTTGCAACCTCATCAACCTGCAACCCCAGTTAAGTTGCAACCTCAGTCAACCTACAACCCCAGTTAAGTTGCAACCTCAGTCAACCTACAACCCCAGATAAGTTGCAACCTCATCAACCTGCAACCCCAGTTAAGTTGCAACCTCATCAACCTGCAACCCCAGTTAAGTTGCAACCTCAGTCAACCTACAACCCCAGTTAAGTTGCAACCTAAGTCAACCTACAACCCCAGATAAGTTGCAACCTCAGTCAACCTACAACCCCAGATAAGTTGCAACCTCAGTCAACCTACAACCCCAGATAAGTTGCAACCTCATCAACTGCAACCCCAGTTAAGTTGCACCCTCAGTCAACCTGCAACCCCAGTTAAGTTGCAACCTCAGTCAACCTACAACCCCAGTTAAGTTGCAAGCTCATCAACCTGCAACCCCAGTTAAGTTGCAACCTCAGTCAACCTACAACCCCAGATAAGTTGCAACCTCATCAACCTGCAACCCCAGTTAAGTTGCAACCTCATCAACCTGCAACCCCAGTTAAGTTGCAACCTCAGTCAACCTACAACCCCAGTTAAGTTGCAACCTCAGTCAACCTACAACCCCAGATAAGTTGCAACCTCAGTCAACCTACAACCCCAGTTAAGTTGCAACCTCAGTCAACCTACAACCCCAGTTAAGTTGCAACCTCAGTCAACCTACAACCCCAGTTAAGTTGCAACCTCAGTCAACCTACAACCCCAGATAAGTTGCAACCTCATCAACCTGCAACCCCAGTTAAGTTGCAACCTCATCAACCTGCAACCCCAGTTAAGTTGCAACCTCATCAACCTGCAACCCCAGTTAAGTTGCAACCTCAGTCAACCTACAACTCCAGTTAAGTTGCAAACTCATCAACCTGCAACCCCAGTTAAGTTGCAAACTCATCAACCTGCAACCCCAGTTAAGTTGCAACCGCAGTCAACCTACAACCCCAGATAAGTTGCAACCGCAGTCTACCTACAACCCCAGATAAGTTGCAACCTCAGTCAACCTACAACCCCAGATAAGTTGCAACCTCAGTCAACCTACAACCCCAGATAAGTTACAACCTCATCAACCTGCAACCCCAGTTAAGTAACACCCTCAGTCAACCTGCAACCCCAGTTAAATTGCAACCTCAGTCAACCTACAACCCCAGTTAAGTTGCAACCTCAGTCAACCTACAACTCCAGTTAAGTTGCAACCTCATCAACCTGCAACCCCAGATAAGTTGCAACCTCAGTCAACCTGCAACCCCAGTTAAGTTGCAACCTCATCAACCTGCAACCCCAGTTAAGTTGCAACCTCAGTCAACCTACAACCCCAGATAAGTTGCAACCTCAGTCAACCTACAACCCCAGATAAGTTGCAACCTCATCAACCTGCAACCCCAGTTAAGTTGCAACCTCATCAACCTGCAACCCCAGTTAAGTTGCAACCTCAGTCAACCTACAACCCCAGTTAAGTTGCAACCTCAGTCAACCTACAACCCCAGATAAGTTGCAACCTCAGTCAACCTACAACCCCAGTTAAGTTGCAACCTCAGTCAACCTACAACCCCAGTTAAGTTGCAACCTCAGTCAACCTACAACCCCAGTTAAGTTGCAACCTCAGTCAACCTACAACCCCAGTTAAGTTGCAACCTCAGTCAACCTACAACCCCAGTTAAGTTGCAACCTCAATCAACCTACAACCCCAGATAAGTTGCAACCTCAGTCAACCTACAACCCCAGATAAGTTGCAACCTCATCAACCTGCAACCCCAGTTAAGTTGCAACCTCATCAACCTGCAACCCCAGTTAAGTTGCAACCTCAGTCAACCTACAACCCCAGTTAAGTTGCAACCTCAGTCAACCTACAACCCCAGATAAGTTGCAACCTCAGTCAACCTACAACCCCAGTTAAGTTGCAACCTCAGTCAACCTACAACCCCAGATAAGTTGCAACCTCATCAACCTGCAACCCCAGTTAAGTTGCAACCTCAGTCAACCTACAACTCCAGTTAAGTTGCAAACTCATCAACCTGCAACCCCAGTTAAGTTGCAACCTCATCAACCTACAACCCCAGTTAAGTTGCAACCTCAGTCAACCTACAACCCCAGATAAGTTGCAACCTCAGTCAACCTACAACCCCAGATAAGTTGCAACCTCATCAACTGCAACCCCAGTTAAGTTGCAACCTTATCAACCTACAACCCCAGTTAAGTTGCAACCTCAGTCAACCTACAACCCCAGTTAAGTTGCAACCTCAGTCAACCTACAACCCCAGATAAGTTGCAACCTCATCAACCTGCAACCCCAGTTAAGTTGCAACCTCAGTCAACCTACAACCCCAGTTAAATTGCAACCTCAGGCAACTCACCTGGAACTCAATGCTCTGCCACTCGATCTTCTCCTTGGCATATTCTTGCTGTTCCAACTTGAAGATGTGTTTGTTGAAGTGGTATTGCAGCTTCTCGTTGGCGTAGTTGATGCACAGCTGCTCGAAACTGTTTTCCTGTTGATGGCAACGGGGTTTTAGTGGGGTTGGATTGCATGCCAAATAAGGGAAAGAAAACAGGAGACACTTTAGAAAAATGTTTTTTTTTTATTTCTTTTTATTTCTTGAAGAAATGTACGGTGTATTCTTTTATGATCAAGATATTGGTATAGAAAGAAACATTGATTAATATTTTACTTTCTATTTACACACACACACACACACACGCACGCACGTGCTCACATACAAACACACACACACATACACAGACACACACACACGTACTCACATACACAAACACACAGACACACACATATATACACACACACACACACACACACACACACACACACACACACACACACACACACACACACACACACACACACACACACACGTACTCACATACACAGACACACACACACACACACACACACGCACAAACCCAAACCACTCATTTATCACACAAACAAACCAAACCAAACCAAACAAACAAACCAAACCAAACAACACCCAACAACAACAACAACAACCCCTACCTTGAAAGCCTCGAAGCCAAAGATATCGAGAATGGAGATGTGCGTCTTCTTGGACCCCTTATGAATGATCTGGTTGATGCGCCTCACGAGCCACGAGAAGAGGGACGAGTAGAGGGCCTTCGCCACGGCATCACGGGCGTCGAGGGCCTGGTCGATGTTCAAGGGCGTGAAGACCCTCTCGTTCCTCGCCTCCTGAAGGGTGGGTGGTGGTCGGGGAGGAGGAGGAGGGAGAGAGGGAGAGGGGGAGGAGAGAGAAGGGAGAAAAAAAGGTGTTAATTTGGGGGGTATGGGGAGAGGGGAATGATGATAGGGACTTAGATGCTGAAGTATTTTGTTTGTTTGTTTGTTTTTCTTCTTTTGTGAGTGACTTCACTAATTAGAACGAGTGACTTCATAATCTATTTAATCTATTTTAGATATTTATCATCTACGGAAACTGCCACTAAAAGCTGAGAGAAAGAAAAAAGTTTATAAATTTTATTATTCTTTTGCTTGAATAAAAAAAACCTCCAGCGTGCAAATCTATAGTTGAAGCTTGATCTAAATTTTAGAATAATCAAATAAACCAAAATCAAATTAATAGCATAGTGGCCATAGCAGGAAGTGCATGAATTACATCTACAACTAATCAATTATAAGAAATTTGACCTGATCACCCACTGAAATTATTATTGAGAACTATTAAGTCATAAAATTTTAATGATAAAAACATAATTTCTGACTAAAACTATACCTACATATGCAAATCTAAAGTTAATAAATTAAGTAAATGAATGAACTACAGAATGGTTAAAATATGTTTATCAGAACTATAGACTATTTAGAATATACAGCATATTGCAATTCTCAAAATAAAAAATTAATATAACAAACGAAAATGAATAAGTATTTAAACTTCATTAATTATTCTTAATATATATATATTAGTATAATACATGCCATCAGGCTACAACAAATTTAACAATCAATATACATGCTTCTTTATATTTACAAAATGGTGAATTATTTTACTCTGTTTGCAATCAGGAATATATACACATATTTTGGAATCCGTGATGTTTGACTAAGACATTTTAATTAGGGTTTATATCAAGACCTGTAAGGAAATAAGGAATGAATTAACTGACATTGAAATTTAAGAGATCATGCAGAGAGGATCATGCAACAGATAGTTATTTATTATGTCTATTAGATCGTGCAAGGATGAAGATGAGGCATACAGCGGAATATCACAGATGTTACTTTACAGACAAACACAAATAAATACACATATACGTATATACATACATGCATATATATATATATATATATATATATATATATATATATATATATATATATATATATATATATATATATATATATATATATATATATATATATAAACGCATATCTATTCCTTTAGTATTATCACGAGAAAGAGAAAAAGAGAATGGAAGGAGAGTCATCTAACTCAAAATTCTGGGATAATATATATACAAAAATTTCAGAGATATGCATAGGCCTATCACGCTTAGTATGACCTTGAGAGCCACACCGGAGGCTCGGGTGCCGATCAGCTGTGCCCGAGCCCGGTGCCAGATGCAGTGGCACTCTCAGCGTGGCTAAATAAGGGTGGCACTCTCGGGCACACACACATACGGGTCTCTTAAGTATTTTATTATCACATGCTGGCTGTATTTTAAGTGTTGGTTTAATAAAATCTCTTTTAAGGGTTAGAAGAAAACGATTAAGAGCGAGATAAAGTGAGAAAAAAAAATTAAGTTAAACATTCTCATTCTCATTAATCTTATTTACATATCTTATCATACACAGGTTTATTTATTTATTTTTTATAAACCAGGAGAGATAGCCAATGCAGTGAAGACATATCACGTGTTAATCCGATTAAATCATATGAAAATCAAACAAGGAAATCGCCATAAATGATGGATCAAGAGCGTCCGATTCCGTGCATGAGCGTATTGACTGTGTTCGAGTCGGTGCACTCACACTGTACACTCACCTTCCCGAGTGAAATAGGGAAAACCTCCTGTACAGCCGTCCGGAAGCAGAAAGAGGCGGAAGAAACACAATGTAAGAGAAAAAAAACAACAACAACAACAGACAATATGATATTCGTTAATGGGGG
>NW_027218088.1:0-12500 GCF_042767895.1 Penaeus vannamei | reverse complement strand
TCAATTTTATATTTCTGTTTTGTTTCTTATCATCCTGCTCTGTCTTTTGCGACGGGGAAGATAAGAGACAAAAGGTCAGACAATTTTGACCTTTTGGCATATCAGGTCAGACATGAACTCTTAGGTCACATTTACGGTCAGTTTGTCAAAATTATGCTAAGCCTGACCAAATAAATATTCATCTATACGTACATCTATATACACAGAAATGTACATCTATCAGTCTAGACATGTATATCTCCCGGATAGAAGATAGATAGAGGTTTATCTATTAGATAGATAAAAACTGTAAACACCGAACCTCATGGCACTGATCACGTGATCTCTCATCATCGTCGAGAGAATCCAGTTTATTCCATTTATCTTATTTCTTTTATTTTTTCATATTTATTTATTTTTACCATATATTCTTCTTGCTCTCTTTTTCTTATTTCTCAAAGCTTCTGGAAGCCTCTAGAAGCCTTCCTTCGTTGATTCCAGAAACCCTCATTTTTTTAATCCAGAAACCTTCCCGATTCGCATCTGGAAACCTTCCTTGGTCTTCTCAAGAACCTCTGAACTTCAACAACAAAGGGAATGAAGGGCAGGCCAGTGGGAGAAGCCTCTGAGAACGACAGAGACCAGAGAACAGAGAACGAAAGAGAACAGAGATAACGGCAAAGAACGGAGATAACGCCATATAATAGAGAACGACAGAGAACAGAGAACGAAAGAGAACAGAGATAACGGCAAAGAACGGAGATAACGCCATATAATAGAGAACGACAGAGAACAAAGAACGACAGAGGGCAAGTAAAGCCAGAGAACAGAGAACGAAAGAGAACACAGATAACACCATATAATAGAGAACAAAGAACGCCAGAGAACAGAGAACGAAAGAGGACAGAGATAACGGCTAAGAACAGAGATAACGCCATAGAATAGAGAACGTAAGAGAACACAGAACGATAGAGACCAGAAAACGACAGAGAATAACAACAAAAACGACAGAGAACGACAGATATAACGAGGTTCTTCAATTGGCTGATGCGGATAAGGAGTTCCCTCACTGTTGCCGAGATGATGGTAATAATGATGATGATAGTAATAATTATGATAATATTACTAATATTAATAAAATAATAATCATGATTATAATAACAAACGGTGTTGTTATCATCATCATTAATATCATCATTATTTTCGTTATTGTTATTCTATTACTATTTCTATGATTATCATTATTATCAGAGTTATTGGTGTTATCATTTTGTTCTTATTACTGCCATAATCATTATTATTATCATAATTACTGTTGTGATCATCCTCGGTTTTTATCGAACGCTAAAACTACGACTAAAATAAAGATAAGTTTTACACATAAATACATTTATGTTTATTTATTTTGTGTGCATTCTCTTTGTTTCTTTATGTGAATTTGAGTGTTAATTTCATGTGTATTTGTTTGTGTGTGTGTATTTGAGTGTTTTTTTATGTGGATTTGTTTGTGCGTGTGTGTACGTGTTTACTCATCATATACGAGTATACATTGTAACGCCGAGCCTCACACAATGTTTTTTTTTCCCCTTTTCTGTTCGTTTTGTCCTCTTCTAGTTTTTTTCTGTTCGTTTTTGTCCTTTTCTGCTAGTTTTTTCCTCCTCTGTTCGATTTTTCCTCTTCCGTCCGTTTTTCTCTTCTGTTCGTTTTTGTCCTCTTCTGTTCGTCTTATTTCCCTTCTGTTCGTTTTTTCCTCTTCTGCTAGTTAAAAAAAAATCTGTTCGTTTTTTCCTCTTCTATTCGTTTTTGTCTTCTGCTAGTTTTTCCCCCTCTTTTTTTTTCTCTTCTGTTCGTATTTTTCTCCTCTTATCGGTTTTTCCTCTTCTGTTAGTTTTTTTCTTCCGTACGTTTTTTCCCTCTTCTGTTCGTTTTTTTCCTCTATTTTCCTCCCCTTCTGTTCGTTTTCTCCTCTTCTAGTTTTTTTGTTCGTTTTTTTTCCTCTTCTGCTAGTTTTTTTTTCCTCCTGTTCATTTTTGTCTTCCGTTCCTTTTTTTCCCTCTTCTGTTCGCTTTATTTCTCTTCTGTTCGTTTTTTCCTCTTCTGCTAGTAAAAAAAAATGTTAGTTTTTTCCTCTTCTATTCGTTTTTGTCCTCTGCTAGTTTTTTTTCCCTCTTTTGTTTCTTTCTCTTCTGTTCATTTTTACTCTTCTGTTCGTTTCTTTCCTATTCTGTTCGTTTTTTCCCTCTTCAGTTCGTTTTTTCTTCTAGTTTTTTCCCTCTTCTGTTCGTTTTTTATTCTTATATTCGTTTCTTTCCTCTTCTGTTCTTTTTTCCTCTGCTCTTTAACACTGGCGAACGGAGAGCCGAGTGACACTCACTGTCATCTGAAGGAAATCTTTTGCTTCCCAAACCCACACCTTTTAGAATTTATAATTATTATGAACTTTTCAACTGAACTGCAACCGCGGCACTAGACATGGAAATATACTTGCATAGTATAGCGCATACTTAGAGACACATACACGTATATTGCATATACTTACACACACATATTGCATATATTTACACACACACACACTTATATTGCATATACTTACACACACATATTGAATATACTCACACACACACACACACACACACACTTATATTGCATATACTTACATACACACACTTATATTGCATATACTTACACACACATATTGCATACACACACACTTATATTGCATATACTTACACACACATATTGCATGCACACACACTTATATTGCATTTATTTACACATACATATTGCATATACTCACACACACACACACTTATACTGCATACACTTCGAGACACATACACCGCTTCACAGGAATTGAAAAGAGCACGAATAAAAAAAATAATTTTTGATATTAATATTAGATTGAAAATTGCAACCTGGATTCACATCAGTTGCATGCAATTCCTTCCTTTGGTATTTAAGGCTTGAGCAACGCATATTCAAATAATTTCCTCTGATGGAACTTCTGGCATATGTAGAATTAAAATGATGGTATTTATGTCATTTTGTCTATGCTTATGTTTTTTTCCTTTTTTTTTCTCTTTTAAGAAATGCTTGAATAAATGAATGATTATAATGGCAACAGCAATAACAATAATAACGACAAGAATTAAACACGCCTATGTTAACTTTTATTCCACTTAGAAAATAATTCCCAGGTAAGTATTGAAGTCATACAAGTACGTTCTCATTTCTCATTTAAAACTAGTCTTTAATTTTCTAAAAAAGGATTTGGAAAAGCGAAACAGAAAGAACGAAAGAAGGAAGATGAAACACAACTTTTGCAATTGTTATAAATTCCACATCATCGTCCGCAAAAAAAGAGTAAATAAAAATAAATAATATAAGAAAAATAATAGAAAAAAAAATAAAATGAAAATAAAATCAAAGCTGTGTCATATATCTATTACTTGATGATATTTTGGTACATGCAAATCATTTGGGACAGTGTTTTTATTGTAATTTTTACGACGCAAAAAAAAGAAAGAAAAAAGAAACAACTTTGGCAATTGTTATTCATTCCCCATCATCATCGTCCGAAAAAGGTATCAACTGGTCTACTATTTTAGTACGTGAGAATTATTTGGAACAGTAACTTTTATTCTGTCATTTCCTTATAAAAGTCATTGTCTGTCGCAAGACATTATTTGTGGATAAAATGCATAAGAACTCTGGGAATCTGCCTCTTGCACTGCAATTCTTGTTATCATTATCTTCAGTATTCCTATACACACACACAAATATATATATATATATATATATATATATATATATATATATATATATATATATATATATATATATATATATCATATACATACATATATATATACACACACACATGGTGACGTAAATATGGATTTCTTCACCTCCCCCCCCCCAGGAGGCTGTATTCTTTTTTTTATGACGAAAGATGATTTGATGCAAATATAGTGTTTAAAGCTATATTGAAATACTCTCTCACGTTCAAATAAATTCGACACAGAACTTATTGAAACCATCCTGGTATGAACTGGATATGATGAGGCAAACCGAACCTATTTGCGGCGGAAATGTCATCCGGTGTCACTTCAGCTGGGTCGTTCAGCTGGGCATCACCAAAGGCAGAACTACAGTCCCATAGAGTGACTTCAGCCCTGCAACACTCCCACTATGTTGTTACATTATTGGCTTAATGATGTATTTATCGTAACTTGTTTTATGCAGTGCAATAAACAAGAAAGTAACCAGGGAATTTTATTATCTCTGACCCTACGCACTGTAATATTTATCCATTTATGATATTGTATGGTTCAAGGCTGTTATTTATATCCGTTTTCTTTTTTCATTTAATGTTTAGAAAATGGCAAAAACACTGATACGGAAAAGCGACCAGCCCTGCTAGCAACGCTGACGTGGCGCGAAATTTGAACCCTGGCGGCCTCCGATTCGCCCGTCGATGGATCATCTTTTTTCACTTTCAGAAAAGTGTATGCCACCCTCACCCCCCCACCCCACCCCATCCCCCTGCATACGTTTTGTACGCTCGTGATAGTGATGAAAATTATTAGTGACCCATAATATCGTCATCATTATAATCATTATCATTGTTATTGTCATTATTATTACTAGAATTATTGTTATTATTAGTTTTATCAATCACTATCAAATCATCATACAATCATTATCTTTGATTCTTATTATCATCACTATTTTCTTCAAATATCTTTCCTTAACGCGCAAAACAATATTTGCATTCATAATTCAATATATACTTCAGTGCATAATGAAACACATGACAACAATAACAACAATACAAAAAACAAAAAAAAACAAAAAAAAAAACAATACCCCCGAAAAAAGAGAAAAGAAAAAAAAGGAAAGAAAATAAATCGATAAATTAGGAATGCGATTAGCCATAATTCCGCCCTTAATGAAGCCAAGATATTCGCATTCGGATAAACCGTTCGTATCGTTCCACCCGACCCGCCTGTAATGACATGGACTTAAAAAAAATATGCGTCATACCAGACAGTGGACGAAATTCAATGTGAGGGGAGGGAAGGGAAGGGGGAGGGGAGAGGGGAGGTCAATGGGAGGGGGAGGTCAATGGGAGGGGGAAGGGAGGGGGGAGGCGGAGGGGAGGGAGGGGGAGGTCAATGGGAGGGGGAAGGGGGAATGGAGAGGGGAGAGGGGGAGGTCAATGGGAAGGGGAAGGAGGAATGGAGAGGGGGGAGGGGGAAGGTGGGAGGTCAATGGAAGCGGAGGGAAGGAGGAGGGGAGAGGGGAGAGGGGGAAGGGGAGAGGTCAATGGAAGCGGAGGGAAGAAAGAAGGCTAGAGGGGGGAGGGGAGGAGGAGGTCAATGTTGCTAAGGTATATACCTCCGCTGAAGCAGACTGGGCGAAGCATTGCAACGGAGTCCTCGAGAGAGCCAATTGCTCAACCTAGATTCTCCTCCCCGCGCGAGCTTAAAATAACGGCAGAGGCGATAGCGGTGAGGATAACGGTCGCGCGAACACAAAAGCACACACACACGCACCGTGTGAGCGTGTGCGTGTGCGTGTGCGTGTGCGTGTGCGTGTGAGTGTGCGTGTGCGTGTACGTATTAGCCTATCTGTGTGTTCGCGTGCTTATGTCTGTATGTATATATGGTTGTAGACATAATTCCATCGATCCACCATGAATATTTCTCTAACGGAATAAGATGCACTTAGAGACGCCTTACGCTACCAACAGATCCCAATTCAAATTCCCTAAATTCTAACGATTTCTCCAGTGTTGTAAAATTTCGCATATTTGGTCTACTAATTTCCTCGCCTCCCCCCCCTCCCCCCCTATCACTCGGGCGGTCTGGTAATTAAATCTTAATGTATGCTATTAGTCTGATCATTAACGAGAACCGATTATTGCCTAAAAATGTTCCTCATTAGTTGTAATAATAATATATATGATAGTAATTATAATAATACTAAAACTAATAATATTATTAATTATAATGACGGTAATAATGATAACAATAATAATCATAATAATGGCAATGATAATAACAATAATATTAATAATGATAATAATAGTAATTATGATAATACTAAAACTAATAATAACAAAAATAACGGTTGTGATAACATTAATAATCATAATAATGGTAATAATGATAGCAATATTAATAATGATAATAATGAGTATTATGATGATGTTGATATCAATAAAAATAGTTGATGATAATGAAACGCCCAAAAAACAAAACAAAAAACAATAGCAATGGGTTTATTGTCTGTTCTATTTCCATTCATCCATTCATCTTTCACCTCTCTGTTTCTATTCCCGTTCTGTCCTTCTCATTTTCAGGGAAACAGCTGATCTGATGAAGATCGAGCGTAACACCGCCTGAAGGCAAATAAATAGTTATTACCAAAATCATTATGACCGTCATTTTGATTCGGCGCCAAAGCGATTGTCACCGCTGTTACTGTCCCTTTTTTTTTTTTTTTTTTTTTTTTTAAGGCACTGGCACCGGAAATTATAGGAGTTATTTCGAAAATGAAGCAAAATTTTGAATCCGATTGGAAAAGTGCACACATACATTAATAAGTGAATCAAGACACAGACACACACACACACACACACACACACACACACACACACACACACACACACACACACACACACACACACACACACACACACACATATATATACATTCATTTATATATATATATATATACATATATATATATATATATATATATATATATATACATATAGATGTTTTATGCATAAATAAGCTAATACCTGTCTGATCATTATCACAACTTCACAAGAGGCAGCGTCATACCAAACATCTAGAAAAACAACAACAACAAAAACAACAAAAACACGGCCCCTTCCTCCTCACAACAGCAGCGAGATCATCAAACTGCTAGTCTGCTTAATTTCAGATTTCAAAACGGAACAATTTCGAGTCGCTGAAATCAAAATTGTGATTTGACACTGCAGGAATTATGCACATTGCAAGCAGGTATGATTCGCGTTGATCTTCTTAACTGAAGGCTTTTTTTTTAGCAATGATGCAATTGTAAAAAGCTCTTCAGAATGGGACAAATTTCCGGCTTCTGTTTAGCCTTTCGAGCTGTTGTGTTGTTCGATCTTTTTACTTGTTTAGATAACATAACAATTACAATAAACAATTCTAATAGTTGATATATTGTGATCAAAATTATGATATTATGAGAGATAATAATAATAATCATGATATTAAATATAATACAACATTAAGTTATTGTTGATAATGATAATTAAGGTATAACAATTACAATAAACAATTCTAATAGTTGATATATTGTGATCAAAATAATAACATTAGTAAGGGCAATACTGATAATCATAATAATGTTAAAGACAATATTGTTGATAATGATAATTAGGGTATAACAATTACAATAAACAATTCTAGTAGTTGTGATATATTGTGATCAAAATAATTTTATTAGAGATGATAATGATAATCATGATGATATTAAAGACAATATTGTTGATAATGATAATTAGCGTATAATAATTGCAATAAACAACTCTAATAGTTATGATATATTGTGATCCAAATAATGACATTATTAGAGGTAATAATGATTATGACAATATTGTTGATAATGAGGGTATTATCATAATATTAAAGACAATATTGTTGATAATGAGGGTATAACAATTACAATAAACAATTCTAATAGTTATGATATATTGTGATCATAATAATGACATTAGTAAAGGCAATAATGATAATCATAATAACATTGAAGACAATATTGCTGATAATGATAATGAGGGTAATATTATTGATATAAATATCTTTGTCAACATTATATTCATTACCACTAACTTTCCGAAAAAAAAACTGTAGGCACTCTGTATATTTATCTATCAACCTATCTATACATCTATCAACACACGCATTAGCTCTTAACAAATCAAATGTTTGCAAGTAGGTGTGACCTGTAAATAACAATTTTTTATCCCGAGAGAAATGCTCTTAAATCCTCTAACTTTTTTTTCTTCTCTTTAAGTCGTGCAATTTGTGCTTGGCGATAGACTCTCCAGATAGATCTCCTCAGCAACACCGACCGCCGGCAAAGAGGTCAAAGTCGGCATCTTTTCCTGGTGATAACAACAGCGATAATGATGATGATGCTGATGATAGCGATGATGATGATAACAACAACGATAATGATGATGATGCTGATGATAGCGATGATGATGATAACAACAACGATAATGATGATGATGCTGATGATAGCGATGATGATGATAACAACAACGATAATGATGATGATAGCGATGATGATGATAACAACAACGATAATGATGATGATGCTGATGATAGCGATGATGATGATAACAACAACGATAATGATGATGATGCTGATGATAGCGATGATGATGATAACAACAACGATAATGATGATGATGCTGATGATAGCGATGATGATGATAACAACGACGATAAGAATGATGATACTAATAATAGTGATATTGATAATAACAACGATAATAATGGTACTGATGATAGTGAGGATGATAACAACAGCAATAAAGATAATAATAATGCTAATGCTAATGATAGATGACGTTGATGATAACAGCAATAAAGATAATGATGATGCTAATTATAGTGATGATAACAACGACGATAATAATGATACTAATTATAGTGCGGATTATAATAACAGCAATAAAGATAATAATAATGATAATACTAATGATAGTGATGACGTTGTGATAACAGCAATAAAGATAATAATAATGATAATACTAATAATAGTGATGGCTGTTGATGATAACAGCAATAAAAATAATAATGATGATACTAATTATAGTGATGATGGTAACAACGACGATAATAATGATACCGATGATAGTGATGATGACGATTACAGCAATAATGATAATAATAACGATCCTAATAGCAAAACAGCAGCAACAACAATCACAACGAGAATGACGGTGCCAACAAAGACTCGTATTGTTGTTACGTAAATGATATTGGCAACATCAAAGCTAATTGCAATTTTCGGGATGCGGCAATCCCTTTATCTTTTCTCTCATTATCATCATCGTTATTGCTGCGCTTAGATGGTCCTTTTTATCATTATCTCTTTAGTCATCATTTTTCAGTTATCGAATTTGAACGTCCTTTTTTCATTATCTCTTTAGTCATCATTTTTCAGTTATCGAATTTGAACGTTATTGACAACCTATTCTATATTGTAGAAAATGTATGAACGAGAGGGGATATCTTCGCAATACAAGAGATATATTTGACCGGTTTCGATTCTATCTTCGTCAGAAATACATGGTGTATTTGATGTATTTCTGACGAAGATAGAATCGAAACCGGTCAATTACATCTCTTGTATATTGTGAAGATATCCACTCTCATTCATACATTTTTTACGTTTGTCAACATGAATACGCTTCATACTACTCATACTACATTCTGAAGACATATCAGTCAACGAAGTAGCGAACTGTGGAGATTTTGGCGGTGTTTCTAAGCAAGTGACGCTCAAATCTTGGATGAAAAGAAGAAAAACAAGAACAAATAGAACAAGAAAAGGAAAAAACTCGATCCCCTTTTCACGCCCACACGCCCACAAGGATGAAATTAAGGATGTCGAAAGGGCGGCTTGCGAACGCGGTGTCAAAAAATCCTCCATGATTTTTATTATCATTATTTTATTTTCTATTTATTTATATATCTATTTATTCAATATTATTATTTTTCTTTTGCCTAATCCAGGTGAATTTAGCACCAATTACCTTTCGTTAGCTCTCACTTTTGCAAGGAGACGGCCGAAGGACTAGCAGGTCGGGCGTTTGGCTTTGAGGAAATCGCTTGTTTAGGCTTGTGAAAAGGATAGTTTTCAGGAAGTGACTACAGGTACGGCAGAAAAGCCTTTGATTGGTGTCCTGCTCATGCACGGTGGAAATAACAAGATGGCGGCGTCTTGACACGAGAAAATTATACCACTCTCAATTAGGTTAGGTTCGTGCTTATTACGCGGAAATGGCTTTATATGCACATACGCAAATATGTGCCGTACGCCTAACCGCGAGAAATGGGATACGGCTACCGGGCGCGTAACCTAGGCCTAGTTTTGAATAGCAATGACCTGTAACGACAATCATTTTATTATTACCATTGATTACTATGACATCAATGCTATCATTACCATAATTTCATTGGTATAGATATTGTGACCTTATTACTTCAGTTATCAACTCCTATTACTATTGCTATTGCATATTATTCCCCGTATTTTAGTTTTCCGTGTTAACAGTAACCTTATCATTATCATCACCATTACTATTATCATGATCAACATTATTTCTAAAACTAAAATACAAACACTTATTTTTTGTGTCGAATTTGTCCTTCATGAGAATTTCTCAAGAAAAGTTCAACATACGAGGCAAAAATCTTTTCTTCCATGGTTTCGGCCTATATATTTTTTTCCTTCCCCTCTATTCCCCACTTTCTTATTCCCTCCTCCCCCTTCTACCAATCCTTCCGCCCCCCCCCTATAGACTGTCCACCCCTCTCTCCCTCACCCTACCCCGTTCCTACACCTAACCTCCACTTACACCCTCTTCCCTCCCCCTTCCTCAACCTCTTCCCTTCTATACCCTGTCCATCACCCTCTTCCCTCCCCCCTCCCCCTTCCTACAATTCCTCCTCCCCCCTACCCTGTCCATTTCCCTCTTCTCTCCCCCTACCCCGTCCCTACACCTCGCCCCCACTTACACCCTCTCCTCGCGCACCCCCTTCCTACATCTCCTCCCCCCTATACCCTATCAAACCCCCCTCTCCCCTCCTACACTTCCTCCCCCCCCTCACCCTTTCCTACACTTCCTCCCCCCCACATACACCCTCTCCCCCCTCCCCCCTCCCCAAATCCACCCAAGACCGCCCACACGACAGAATCAACCCACGCAATCACATATCCAATTGCGCTCACACTATGCTATTCAATTACCTGGTCACGCAGCGATGGTCGTTTTCCCCTTAACCACCACTTGTCAAACCGCCCTTGACGTCACATCTCGACATCCCGAATAGCCAAAGCGACGCCCGGGGGATGCATAATAGATGGGCGGCGTCGAGCACACGTCTAAATCTCTTTCTTGCCCCGGTGGTCGTAGGAATACAGCGGAGGGTGCGAAGGCTACAGGAAGGGAGAAGATATAATAAAATTATTATCATATTTTTATGGTGATCATCATTATTTTTTTCAATATTGGTATTATTATCTTTATAATTGGTATTGTTATCATTACCATTATCACTATCATCATCATTATCATCATTAGTATTGTAAAACATATCATTATCATCATTACTATTATCATTCAAAGAGCAAGGTAATCAATATGTGTACAATCGTTTTGGCAAATGAGTTATGAAAATGCGATGTAACACACACTCACTAAATCACTCTCAAACACGCTCACTCAGTCACTCTCAAACACATTAACTCAGTCATTTTCAAACACACATTCACTCAGTCACTCTCAAACACTCAATTACTCTCAAACATACATTCAGTCACTTACTCCCAAGCACATTCATTCTATCACTCTCAAACACACTCAGCCACTTTCAAACACACATTCACTCAGTCACTCTCAAACACACTCAATTACTCTCAAACACACATTCAGTCGCTCACTCCCAAGCACATTCACTCAGTCTCTCTCAAACACATTCACTCAATCACTCTCAAACACATTCAATCACTCATTATTAAACTCACTCAGTCACTCTCAAACACACTCACTCTCAAAAATCACTCAATCACTTTCAAACACACTCATTCACTATCAAACACACTCACTCAATCACTCTCAAACACACTCGTCCTTTTGAGATGTAATCTTTTGTCTAAATTTGTCATAGTCAAAAAAGTCAATCACTCTCAAACACACTCACTCATTCACACTCAAACACTGTCTCAATCTATCTCAAACACACACTAACTCGCTCTCAAACACACATTCACCTATGCAGACAAGGTATGACGGGCACGCGAGTCACACGCACATTGGAAGTTGCACAAACGCTCTCTTACACGAACGCCCTCCCCCCTCCCCCCCTCCCCGCTTGATGAGAGAGAATTCATAAATGAAAAACGGACAAAAATCGCATCTCTAGCCCAAAGGCATTCGGTAATTACTCCGAACAGAGAGAAAAGGGCGGGAAAAAAGAAAAAAAACAAAAAAACGATCGCTTACTTTCCGAGTCTTATTTAGTCGTTTTGGCCGAACTAATTAAATGTTTTGTGGCAAAGGACGTTGCGTATTGCTCTCGTTCTTTTTGTTTTTGTTTTTTTCAGAAATTGATTTTTTTTTTCTTTTTGTATTTTTCTTCATTTCGCTCAGATAACTTACGCGCTTCCGGAAATTATGAATATAATCATTACCGGCGGTGATGAAAAGGTGGAGGTTGCGG
>NW_027218087.1:0-12500 GCF_042767895.1 Penaeus vannamei | reverse complement strand
TATCGTTTATCATTTCAATTGTTACTGTTGTTGTTGGCATTTTGTTGTTATTATTGTTATTATCATTGAAATAATTATTATCAATATCATTATTATCATTATCATTATTATTAGGCCTTTTCCGGCGCCAAGAGGTGTAGTACTACAGTTTCCCATGACTCCACCCCTATTTATGGGGGCGGAGTCATATATAAGCAACTGCACCTGGCTGATGAGCGCGCGGAGCACCTCTGCTCGTTTTAAAACTGGAAGAAAATGGGAAGTTCAAAGTTGATGCTGCACTGTATGGTGTAATATTAGTAACTTTCATATATATTATATATATACATACAGAAATGTATATATACATACATGCCTATATATACAGTATACCCACACACACACATATATATTTAAACATGTGTATACACACATGCATATATATGTATTTATATCATATATATATATATATATATATATATATATATATATATATATATATATATATATATATATATATATATATATGCATTTGTGTATGTATATGTATATATATATATATATACATATCTGCAGAAATATAAAATAAAAATATGCACTATTATCATATATAATGATATAGAGTTTAAGGTTTAGTTGCTTTCGTATTAATAGGGCTACGGCTAAGAAGAGCGAGGTTCGGGTTTATCTTTCGTGTGTACATTTTTATGCGATATGTCATGTAAGGGTTGTTACTGTTTTTCTTATATCATTTATGCTTTAATCTTGGGCCATATCCAGGGCTCCAAAAATGTTCCATGACGAATAATATACGGGGAAGTATCTCATGTTTTATTTACAGAATGTGTTCGAATGGTCAAAAGAATATTAAGAAAATTTATATTAGGTTTTACATAATTTTACTTATTATGTATATATAATTGAATATGCTGACGTACACTTATATATCCTTTTGAATGTAGTTGATATTAATCAATAAATAGTCATTTTCAAAATATTTAAAGAAGTGTGACCTTCGAAATCATTATCGATGGACGAATGAAGAAGTATGATGGGAGGCGCTTAGGGCCCGCGCATTTTCAACTGATTTCGATCGTTTTCCGTCCTTTGATTTGTAATTTGATGTTGATAACTAACTACTTGTATTTATTGTTATTTCCTAATGTTACATCAGTAAACCAGTGATTTGTTAGTTGATACAATTCAAAAACAAAATCAGATTCGTCAACTCGAGTACAATTCCAAGGAATGGGGGTGGAGCCGCACCTCGCGATCGGCCCGGAGAAGTGTCGCAAATGAAAAAACGACTCCCTCTAGTGTAGTTAGACAGTTTCTTGGCACCGGAAAAAGGCCTTATTATTATTATCATTATTGAGTTATTATGATTAGTTTGGTTATTTTCATGATGATGGTGATTATCATTACAATTATTGTTATTATCATTATTATCATTATCATTATTATTATTATTATTATTATTATTATTATTATTATTATTACTGTTATTATTATTATTATTATTATCATTATTGTAGTTGTTTTGTAGTAATTTTATTATTGCTACTACTATTGTTATTAGTATTACTTTCATTATCATTATAGTTATCATTATCATTATAATGATATTCATCATCATCATCATCATCATGGGGGCTGACGCCGACGGGGGCGCATTGCCGCATCCACCCTTCGCTTCCACCTACGAGGATCCCTCATGGCTAGACGCCAGGCAGGGACTCGGCCCATCTCTAATTCTTCACGGCAGGTTTGGTCAATCTGCCCAAGCCATGACTTCCTCGGTCGTCCCACAGGCCTCCTCCACCCAGGGTTGTCTCGAATAGAGACGACCTGATGGGCAGGATCATCCTGAGGAAAGCGAGCCAGGTGGCCGTATAGCCTGAGTTGGCGATCACGGATTGTGCAGATAACAGGGCTTGTGCCGGTCTCACGGTGCAACCGTTGGTTGGACACATGGTCCCGCCAACAGTACCCCATGATCTGGCGCAAGGACCTATTGCAAAAGGCTTCGAGACGAGCCTCCAAGGCACAGGACAATGTCCAGGTTTCGCTACCGTATAGCAAAACTGGCATTATCAGGGCCTTGAAAACCCGAAGCTTGGTCCTTCTGCACAGGTACCGACATCTCCAAATACTCTTGTTGAGAGAGTTCATGACCCCTGCTGCCAGGCCAATCCGTCTGCTGACTTCATGGTCTGACAGCCCAGGTTATGAACTACACTACCAAGGTATGTAAAGCTCTCTGTGACTTCAATGTCCTCGCCGCAAGCACGTACCGACTGAACAGGTTCTCCTATCAAGTCCCCAAATTCCTGGACCTTGGTCTTGGTCCAGGAGACCTCTAGACCCAGGGGCTTCGCTTCATTACTAAATGCATCGAGACCCGCCACTAGGGTTTCCAAAGACTCAGATAGAATGGCAACGTCATTAGCAAAGTCAAGGTCTGTAACCTTGATATTGCCCAGCGTTGCCCCACAATGACTTTGAACAGTAGCTCTGCCCAGTATCCAGTCCATGCAAGTGTTGAAAAGAGTTGGTGCAAGGACACAGCCTTGCCTCACTCCTGAACTAACAGGAAAGAAGCTTGACAGGCCCCCACCACACTTTACAGCACTTTCAGTACCAGTATACAGGCTTGCTATTAGTCCAATAATCCTTGTTGGTATTCCTCTCAGCCTCAGGATCTCCCAAAGTGACTCCCGATGCACCGTATCGAACGCCTTCTTGAGGTCGATGTAGGCTGCAAGCAGCCCACACCGAACTCACGACGGCGCTCTACAATGACTCGAAGCGCGAGGATACGGTCTATTGTGGACTTACCAGGAGTGAATCCGGATTGCTCCAGTCTCTGGTGCCTCAGTAGATGGTCTCTGATACGTCTCAGAAGGATGTGGGCGAGAACCTTGCCTGGTACACTGAGCAGTGTGATGCCTCGGTGATTGCTGCAGTCCCAACGGTCCCCCTTCCCCTTCCAGAGAGGGATGACCACACCCCTCAACAGGTCAGGAGGAACGGAACTGGACTGCCAGATGGCAGCCAGGACAGCATGTAACCCCCGTGCCATAGGTTCACCACCAGCCTTTAACAGTTCAGCTGGTATGCTGCAGATACCAGCTGCTTTGCCATTCTTCAGCTTGGAAATCGCCCCCCTAACTTCAGTTAGGGAGGGAGGGTCCTCACTGATAGGTGGATCCGGCAGCGGGATCTCGACACTACCCGCATCCAAGTTAACTGTTGGTGGGTCAACCTGGTACAGCTGCTCAAAATACTCAGCCCAACGTCCCCGCACCGCAACAGGATCTGAAACGATCTGACCACTTACTGAGCGAACTGCTGTCACCTGTGAAGAGGGCTTGGAGTTCAGCTTTCTCAGGGCTTGGTATGCAGGACGAAGGTCATTTACTAAGAAATGGCCTTCTACCTCTTCTTCAAGACTCCTAATAAACTGTTCCTTGTCCCTTTTTAACAGGGACCGAGTTCTGCGCACATGAGAACGGTGCAATTCCCGATCCCCTGTCAGACGAGCCGCACGACATGCATCTGTGGCTTCCAGTGTCTCCCGCGAGATGGAATTCTGTACTGCTCTCGGGCGTACACCGATCGTATCTTGAGCTGCATCAAGCGTTTCACGCTTAAAGGTATCCCACAGAAGAACAGGGTCTGTCAGACTGCCAAGCACTGCGAAACGATCAGAGATTGCCTCAGCAAACCCGCGGGCACACTCCCCCTCCCTCAGCCTGTCCAAATGAAACACCCTAGGGTGATCATTTGACCGCTGGGGGGTTTTGAAGTGGACCCGGAGGGTAGCCACAACCAATCTATGGTCAGTACCACAGAACTCAGCACTCCTGTACACCCTGCAATTCTGAAGGATCCTCCAACGAGTGCTAACAAGTATGTGGTCGATCTCCTTGGCTGCGTTACCCGCATCACTGTACCATGTCCAGCGATGTGGGTCTGGGCGCTGGTACCAGGAGCCAGAAATCCTCAACTTCTGGGACCTAGCAAAGTCCCGGAAAAGGAGGCTATTCTCGCTACCGACATCAGCTCCTGAACCATGGGGACCGACAGACATCTCATAGCCAGCTCTATCACAGCCAAATACCGAATTGAAGTCGCCCAGAACAATGCGAATATCTCGTCGGGGACATCTGTCTGCCACAGATGTAAGTTTGGCGTAGAACATCTCTTTCACGTCAAGTTTACAAACATCGGTAGGAGCGTACACAGCAATAAGAGACATGAAGCCAAAAGAAAGCTTCAATCTCAATACCATTATACGCTCATCAACAGGAGTAACCTCTACTACCGAGGGCTGGAGTCTGCTGGAGACGGCAATGGCTACTCCCTGGAGATGGTGGCCATCGCTGCGGCCCGACCAGTAATAGGTGTAGCCACCTACACAGGTCATGCCGCTGCCAGGCCTCCTCACCTCCGAGAGAGCAGCCACCTCAACTCTCAGCCTCCCCAGTTCCCTCGACAGTAGAGGCAACCGATCATCCTGACGCAAAGAACGGACGTTCCAAGCCCCCACCCTAACTTCCCGCCTGAGGTTTAGCGTCTGGCAGTCGCTCCGGGTGGATGCCACCTCTGCCACCCCCACCGACGCTGCCCCATATAAAAGGGGGTGGCGGGCTGCGTGCCCCATCATCCACCTGTGGGGTTCCCGAGGGCTTTCCCCCACAAGCTTCACTCTGGGCTGGCGGCCACCAGAGCGCAGGCGAGACGGGTAGTCCCCGTTCCCAGCCTGCGCTCCAGCAGTCGCCCTCCCAGCAGGGCCCACAGTCCGCCTCACTTGCTGGGTGGGAGGGGCTTTTTCCCTCCTCCCAGCCTCTCCATTTATACGTTTCACTGCCGATTGGTTTATATCTGGGGGGAGGAGGACTGGCAAGGCCCACCTCCCCCGAGCCTCCCATTAACCCCAGGGGGCTAGGGGGCAGGAGTTGGTACAGGGCCAGGGCGTGTCCACACGCCGGTGGGCCATGGCCCTGAACCTCTGGGGCCTCCTGCTGCTCCGAGATCCCCCTGGAACCGCAAGGTACCCAGTTTCCATGGGTGGCCACGAGGAGGCACTGCAGGGAGTCTCGATGATGGAGAGGCTATGTACTGGCAGGGGGAGGCTTATGCAGAGCTGCTCCCTTTTTCGCACGAGGCTAGCCAGCGGTGGCAGCTGTAAGTGAGAAGGCATGCAGAAGCTCTTAACACTAACTAGACTACCACTCCATCGCTTCACACCACCCTGCGCATGAAGCACCCACCCATAATGATATTGATGATAATCATTATCATTATTATTATCATCATTATAATGACATTAGAGGTTATTATCATTATTATTATTGTTATCATTATAATTATTATTACTAGTGTTTTATCATTGCTATCTTTTTTGCAATCGTCATTATTATTGTGATCGTTATTGTTATTGTTGATATAAGTAGTAGTGGTAGTCGTAGTAATAGTAGTACAATGCCACTAGCATTTGCATTATGGTGTTATTTTTATTATTGTTTTTGATATTATGATGGTTTTCCATCTCACAAAGGTGGGAAGATTTTCCAATAATATCCCTCCATGACAATGATAATAATCGTCATAATCATTTATCACCAGTTCGGCTAATAATTGTATGCATGAGATTATTTTCTTTACTGTATTAGAACATCAGTCGTGCTTTCAGGGCAAGGACTGGGAAAGGGAGCCCTATATTTTTCTTTGAAAATACGCCTGAATGCGTCATGAAAATCGTTAGGGTGCTACGGAGAGGTCAAACTCCTTTTTCGTTTTCCACAATACTTTGATTTTTGAAACAGGTTTTCCTATATGTTATGATATCTCATTACTTCAGAAATATATATGTTTTTTTAGCTTGCGCATCTATTATCTGTGCATTTATTCGTCTCGCGACACAAAATGTAATCTTCGTACTGCATATGTTATCCAAAGGTTATTAGAATTATGTTTCGCTTCTATCATTTTATAAAACGCAAGGATCATAGTACATTTAAATAAGCACCTTTACCGGTCCTTTGCAGTTTCCTCCAGGACAGTACATTCGCTCTGCCTCCTTCGCAAGGCTCTCGTGGGATTCGAAGCCGTGTCCCGCGACTCCGCGAGGGCCGTCAGCGTCAGTGGTAAACAAGGGCGGCCCGCATCAGTATGTGAGAGAGAACACGGGACAAAGTATTCTTTGCAATGCCTCCCAACAGGACCTCAAGGCCCAACAGGGCTCTTATAGACGAGTTCTGTAGCATCACAGGTAAGCGTAAACCCTGTACTCATTGGTAAAGTTCCCTTTGGGTTTGTTTTGTTCTGTTTATGAAGGATTTGAAGTTGAATGTAGGAGATGGATGCTGTCATAGAGGTGTAAGCTTATGTATATTCTGCTCCAGAGAGAAAGGAGGCCTTCGAAAAGATATACGATATGGCCTTGCTCGACATAGGATAGTCCGCGGTGTAATGATGCCGAATTAATTGGAAAGCAAGGTAATTCCACTGGATACAATTTAAAAACTTTTTTTTTTTTTTTTTTTTAAGATGACAGATGAACTATGTTCAGTACACATCTGAAACAATGTATTTTTGCGAGAATCATTCATATTTACAATGAGATGCCCATTCATCTAAATAAACCCTTAGTACAAAGAATTAAAGACACTTCCATGATTCAAAAAGAGTGGACAGTGTCATAGTAATTGGATGTAACATTCACATTAGATGTGAGGAAAAGCACAACAATAGTCATTTTGGTAATTTTCCATATTACCTTCACCTCTCCGATATCGACGATTTTGGTATCATTGGATTCCTCTCACTCTGTACAATCCAAATATGTAGGTTATATTGTGCGGAAACCCCCCGTTAGCAGCAAACTTGGCCCCGATAGCTCGGGTGACGATGTCGGAGCGGCGGTCGGAGCAGTGGACGTAATATAGTAATTTTCATGATTTTGGTATCGTTGGATTCCTCTCACTCTATACAATCCAAATATGTAGGTTTTATTGCGCGAAAACCCCTTGTTAGTGGCAAACTTGGCCCCGATAACGGGGGCAACGATGTCAAAGTGGCAGACGTAACATAGAAAATTACCCTAATAATATAACCCACAGTGAAAATAACCATGGTTATTCACATGACTTTCCATTGCAGGGGGCTGCACCGCTTGCGACCCCCCCAGGGGGGCTGCCGCTCCCCAACCACCACCGAGGAAACAAAATATCCACCACATATTCACGGCAGGATAGAGCGCACGCGAACTAGATGCGGAGTCGATAACTTCTACCATAACCTAGTAGGAGCACCCTACACACTCGGTCATCGTGGCGGCTATGGCGAAGTACTGAACGCAGCGGTTATTTCGGTTAGGAATTTGAAAATTGTGGTTCCAGGGGACGGGAAACTCGGCCTTGAGGCCATCGGTGTAACATCGAGAGAGGCGCAAAACCCGCCAATAAAGGCACTCTTCTGTTCATGGTATACCCCGTTCATCGTGATTATACTATAATCGTGTCTGTATACAATGCTGACTATGTCAAAGTTAGTATGCTGATTCAGTGGGAATGTTACGAGGTAACTGTAATATGTCCGCCGCTCCGAGATCAACGATAATTTTGTAACTCTCTAGCCTGCCGGGAATACGGAGTGGAGGTTTTGTTTCTTTAGCGGGGGTTGGGGGTCGGCAACCCCCCCCAGGGGGGGGTCGCAGGGGGAACAACCCCCTGCAATGGAAAGTCAAGTGAATAGCCATGATTATTTTCACAGTTTGTTATATTATTAGTGTTATTTAACCCGCATTTTCCCTGGAACCTTCCATGCCCCCCCTTGCTATCGGGACCAAGTTTGTCGCTAACGGGGGGGTTCCACGCAATAAAAACTATATATTTGCAATGTGGACAGTGAAAGGAATCCAACGATACCAAAATCGTCAATATCGGAGAGGCGAAGGTAATATAGAAAATTACCGTCATTTTTCCCCTTATGATACTGTTACTGCAGTTTGATATGATCACAATAAATCTGATATTCAGTTTCTGTGCAAACTACTTTCCGAGTTGGCAACCTCACCCCTCTGCCCCATCCAGTAGGCTTAGGGAACTCCTGAGAAATCAGGGTTTGGGGCCTATGTTTGGTGAAGAGGGAGACATAGAGGTTATAAAACTATGTAATTTTGTTAGTTCATTCATCAGCATAGTATATTTTGTGCATATCAGTTATGGTTACCACTGAACCACATGGTGTTCTGGAGGAAAGATCAACAAACTCCCTTGAAACATATTCTGGCAGGATGGAGCTTGGGCTGCTTCCTAACTGATGTGTTTTCCTCATCATCAATGGACATCACATACTGAAGCCAATCCAGTAGTTACACACATTCTCAATAAAAGATCCAGCTGTGAGCTGCCTGAATTAGTCAAAATTCACAAAGCCCAAAACAATGAGCAACAATAAATTTTTCTTGCGAGTGATTGGCCTGAAGGTTGTTTTTATTGCTTATTTATAGATGATCATCTTTGATTTGTAAAATGTATGATGCGTCTATGAAAATATAGATTGGTGAGGTAGACCAAACTAAGACAGTCATACCTTTTTTTGTGTGTTTTTGCATTTTACTACTGGGGATATGAGGTAAGGAGATCAACACACATAGGTAGATTTTTTTCCTTTATTTCTGGCATTACCGTTTGTGTCTGCAGATTATATCTTGTACCAAAGACTGCACAAGAAATAATCTCTATAAGAATATGATATTCAATTTGCCCAGCTTTTGTGCATCCATACCATAAAGATTAACCATTATTAATACTATTATTATCATTATTGTTATTATTATTGTTACCACTTGGGTGAAGCCCCCAACCCCCTTCCCCTTGGATGTTTTCATACCAGAGCTAGGCCCGAGACCCCGTGCTTCCCCTGTGGTATTTAGCCTACCTTGATTTTTCACACCGGAAGTTTGCCTTTAAGGGGATTGTCCCTAAGTTTGGTGGGGGGTAGATGGGTCTGGGGGGGACGCTTGGTTTGTCGAAAATGAATTATACCCATTTTCACACTCGTACAGAAGTGTATGATTACCCACATGAATATAAAAATCCACGAAAAAAAAAACATGAATCCAACGCAGTCTCTTACAGCGTTGGCAATTCTTACACGTATGTATTTATCCCCTACTGGACCGAAAATGAAACCTTGTATTTTGACATTACCTACTGAAATACATCACAGGAGAATGAAGGTGTCTTATGATAACAAATTTCTACCAATGTGAGTTTTTTATGTTGAAAAAATTAAAGAAAATCTAATAATCAAACAATTTTTCATGTCTTTTTCGTTATAAGTGTGGTAGATATAATTTGAATTTGACATGAACATCATATATATAACTTTAGGTTCGACAATAATGCATGTGTAGTGGTGAGTCTCTATCTCAAAAAATAAATGAACAAGAGTTGTTAGACCACATGGGTCTAACAAGGCAAGATTTTTCCTGCTTTCACCACTCAGTTAGACTTAGTGCATAGCAAAGATTTTGTTTTTTGTATTAATTGGAGCCAAAGCAATCAAGAAAATGCATAATAGTAAAAATGTAGCTACTTTATACTAAATATAAATGACTAAAGTATATAAAGGCTAAAAATCATGTATAAGATGTCAACTTCCTCAATAAACTCATGTGATATTGGCCTGTTTGTGTTATTATGTTACAAAAAGAAATGTCCATGGGAAACAGACAGTGGTGAGTTTATATTTCAAGATATCAAAGAATTCTTAATAGTTATTTCTAACAAATAAAATAACAATTCAAGGTTACTTGGTAAGTACAAACTGCTTGTTACTCTAACCATTTCTTGTTATCTCTGCACGCATTTACAATATTTACACATACATGTATACATTTTCATATATACATGTTCACACAATTAGATACACAAGTACATGTATGCAAATGTTTTTATGTAAATGTACACATATGTGTACACATGTTTATGCAGTTTTACATGTACACCTACATAGACATGTTTGCAAATGTAAGCTACATGTAGATGCTAGAAAACATCAATACAAATGGCATGAGACAAGCAATAACTGGGTTTCAGCTTGTGTAATGTTGGTGAAATTAGCGTATACAGAGGTACTAATTTAGTTTAAGCTGT
Organism: Penaeus vannamei; assembly: GCF_042767895.1. Classification (NCBI taxonomy): domain Eukaryota; kingdom Metazoa; phylum Arthropoda; class Malacostraca; order Decapoda; family Penaeidae; genus Penaeus; species Penaeus vannamei. Next base: position 2,352 of record NW_027218087.1, on the reverse strand, counting down.
AACATGGGAACTAGTCAAGACTTCTCCATGCCACAAACAACATTTGACAGAGAAATGCATGTAGTTTTTTAGTTAACTAGATAATAAGTTTCCAAGGAAAGATTTTAAAAATTAACAAATATTCTCAATTTTTCTCTTAACTGAAATTTTCGAGATTCTTTACTGCTATTTTCAAAGCCTTTGTCATCCAATTTAATATTTGTTCATATCATTGGAAAGCTAAGGGAAATTTGCAAATATTGACGATAGTCTGTTAATGGCAAAAAGAAAAAAATTGAATTTTCAACTTTTTGTAGGGATAACTTTACTAAATTTGTTATAACTTGGGCACCAATCTCTATATTATCATGTAACAAGCAATATTTGAAATGGAAATGTAGTTTCTCTAGTAATTAGGTGATCAAAGGAAACTAACAGAAAATCAACTTGAATATCTCCAATCTTTTCTTCGTAAAAGATTTTTTTTTATAGGAAACTAAGGCAAATGAGAAAAGGCTGTCAGTCTCTTTGGATTTTATTGATGGTTATGCTGTTTTTTCTTTTTTTCCCTCATTGTAAAGTATGCAATAGTGTGAGCCAATAGCATTATGCAAGCAATATATGTGGAGAAAATGGATAGAAAAAGTTTTTTGAAGGGTGGTTCACCCTCCTTTGGGGGATTTGTACAAATTTAGTGCCTAATGGTGCATAAGTCAAGAATACACAATATCAAATTAAAAGTTATTGTTGTTGTTTTCTTCTTCTTCTTTTCTTTTCTTTTCTTTTCTTTTCTTTTTTCCTTTTTTTCTGACATTCCTCCATTTTCTGCTCCCCATTACCCCCACTACCCCCCGTATTTTTAGGATTGGTCCCCTTGCAATCAAATCTTGACTGGTTGCAATTAGAGCACTAATGACTCAGATAATGTATAATTTGGTATTTTAACCAAAATTTTATATAAAGTAAGCATATCCATAGTCACACTTAACCCACTGGATCCAGATGCTTCGTTGCTATGTGGCTTATGTGAGCGGACACATTGCTGAGAGTGCGGCCAGGCACAACGGTCACTTGTTTGTGAGGACAAGACTCCACGCCTCCACTGCGATGTTCTTTTGTCTTTTTTAGCAATAACATTTTTAGATCTGCCATTTTCCAATGTCTGTATTTATGATTTGATTTGTTTATCCAGATAGTAATAAACTGATTTCCATATCTCTTGGTAGTTTATAACTCAATACAATGATAATAACAATAAGTTAAAAAAAAATATTTGTGTAATTTTTTTGTTTTCCATAATATTCAATTTTCTGTAATACAACTTTCACCACCAGTAATGGCAGGCATGAATAGGATCCTGAGCATGGAAATAGTGTCCTCCCTGGAGCCAGTGTTCTTCCACTGATGGCTCATAAACACACAACATTCCACACTCATTTATCACTGGAAATAATGCAAAAGCCCCTTCATAAATGCCAAATGAGTTTAATCACCCTCCAAGAAGCTTGTGCACTTGTGGCAAGTCTTTCCTGTCAACCTGTCCTTCAGTCAAAATGCTCATGAAGGCAAGTTTGTGTCATCCCGGCCCAAAGTCAAATTTTCCCATGACAGCATGTTCATGTTACCTGCCCATCAATCCAAATTTTTTATGACAGGATGGCACATCATCTGGATTGTAGGAGTTAACATGGAACATCACATTTAGTTCAGTTCACAAGGGCTGAAAGACCAAGTTTTGTCAAAATGCCCAGTAGATTTGCGTTAGGCAAGTAAGCTTCAGCATGCACCGATGTTTTATTATTTTAGTGCAAATGTAAAAATATATATATATATATATATATATATATATATATGAAAAGATGTTTAAGAATGTTGAATATATAAGCATTAAGATCAATGTAAAAAACAGCATTAATTATGGGCATTTAGCTTGATGGTAATTACTGGATTACAATGCCCCCAGTGGGGTCCCCTCAATTTTATGACTTTGCCAACATCTATAAACACTGTATTACAAGCCTGTGATGTTTTGCGGATGTATGTAGTGCATTCATTATAGTTAGTATTACTGGTTGCTTTGATGAACCTAGACTTTGCCTCTTGCCTTCTAACCTTTCATTTAATTTTGTGGCTGGTAATTTACATTAGATTCATAAGTGTTTTTTGATAAGTGGTAAATAGTCAGAGGACTGCCATCATGATCATTTGTACTTCTTTTGTTTCTTGCTTTTGCTAAAAAAAAAAAAAAAAAAAAATCATATTCACTTCATAACATTACAAGATGTCTAAAGCTAGAGGGATTTAACTGATTGATGTGTATTGTGTGTTAGCATTATTTTTGGTTTCAATGTTAGCAGTAACCCCATGATGAAT
>NW_027218086.1:12500-14811 GCF_042767895.1 Penaeus vannamei | reverse complement strand
ATGATGTTGATAATGATAATCACAATGATAATGATAATCACAATGATAATGATGTTGATAATGATAATCACAATGATAATGATGATGATGTTGATAATGATAATCACAATGATAATGATGATGATGTTGATAATGATAATCACAATGATAATGATGTTGATAATGATAATCACAATGATAATGATGATAATGATGTTGATAATGATAATCACAATGATAATGATGATAATGATGTTGATAATGATAATCACAATGATAATGATGATGATGTTGATAATGATAATCACAATGATAATGATGTTGATGTTGATAATGATAATCACAATGATAATGATGATGATGTTGATAATGATAATCACAATGATAATGATGATGATGATGTTGATAATGATAATCACAATGATAATGATGATGATGTTGATAATGATAATCACAATGATAATGATGATGATGTTGATAATGATAATCACAATGATAATGATGATGATGTTGATAATGATAATCACAATGATAATGATGATGATGTTGATAATGATAATCACAATGATAATGATGATGATGTTGATAATGATAATCACAATGATAATGATGTTGATAATGATAATCACAATGATAATGATGATAATGATGTTGATAATGATAATCACAATGATAATGATGATGATGATAATAGCATTAACACTGATTCTAAAATCATGACTGTCATTACAAAGATAACAAATGGCAGAATTTCAATGGCTACAGTGATAGTTCTATGTGATTGAACAATAATGATGGAACAGCAGTGATAATAATACAGTAAAAAAAATAATAATAACCCACAGCATTAACATGATGCCTTAATAATAAGAAAACTCATACAAATAGATTTCACGTGCCAACTACTATATGAATCACATAAATGCTAATGGATATTGAATATTTCTTGTCAATGTAATTTTCACCCATAACATCAGTGTCATTATTGTTATGATTACTAATCTTACTATCCTTACCCATATCTTCATCCTTATCCTTAGCACTATCAGTATTATTACTATTGTCATCATAAACATTGCTACTATTTCTATGATCATCCACTTCAATATTACTGCTGCTCTTATCATTATATAAAGAAAACTATCATCATAATAATCTTCATTATCCTTACAGCTAGAAGTGTCACGCTTGCCATCACGCTCCCGAGATCCTTCCTCTCACCTTACTCCCCGACGCGGCGCTGGACGTGGACGACGCGGCGCTGACGCTCCTGGTGCGGGGCAGCGTCGACGACATCGTGCAAACGGCGCTCGGGTCCTGCCTGGAACACACCGCGGTTGCGTTAGTTTTCCCCCTTGCTTCGTCTGACTCACCGAAATGACTCATGGCTGGGTCTCCTTCCTATCACCTAGGGAAGGGGGCCACCTGACTCATGGCTGGCTCTCCTTCCTATCAACTAGGGCACGGGGCTCTCTTTTTCCTGGCTTAGTTGTTCATTGCTGACCCTCCTCTGACTCACCTAAGTGTGGATATGACCCACATTTGACTCACCTGAGTAGGAGAACCTACATGACTCAACGCTCTCTGGATAAGTTTGGCTGGGTGGTTGGTGAGTCATGAACGCATTCAGGAAGAATGAATCGGCTTCGAGGCGGACTGAGGATTGGGGAGGGGGAGGGGGAGGGGTAAGTGGAAAGAGATGTATGAAATATGCGATTGCGAAGGAAAGCGAGGAGAGAAAAATGGAGCTCGAGGGAGCGATGCGTGCGAACGATGATGAAAGATCTCCTTGGGTGCATCTAGGCCTTCACGCGCCTGGGAGCCCCTTTGCGCGTATTACGGCTAGTCTCCTTAAATTGAGTCTTTTATTGCTTTCACATTTTCCCTCCACCTCCCTCCTCCTCCTCCTCCTTCTCTCTCTCTCTCTCTCTCTCTCTCTCTCTCTCTCACTCTCTCTCTCTCTCTCTCTCTCTCTCTCTCTCTCTCTCTCTCCCTCTCTCTCTCTCTCTCTCTCTCTCCCTCTCTCTATCCCTCCCTCTTTCTATCCCTCCCTATCTCTATTCCTCCCTCTATCTCTCCCTCCCTCTCTTTATCCTTCCCTCTCTCTATCCCTCCCTCTCTCTCTCCCTCCCTCTCTCTCTCCCTCCCTCTCTCTCTCCCTCCCTCTCTCTCTCCCTCCCTCTCTCTCTCCCTCTCTTTTTCCCTCCCTCTCTCTCCCTCTCTCTCTCCCTCCCTCTCTCTCTCCCTCCCTCTCTCTCTCCCTCCCTCTCTCTCTCCCTCCCTCTCTCTCTCCCTCACTCTCTCTCCCTCCCTCCCGAGTGGTCCTACAGCC
>NW_027218083.1:0-2500 GCF_042767895.1 Penaeus vannamei | reverse complement strand
AGAGCAACGTGGATAGGGGCATCAGCTGATGTAACCTATGTCAAGCTCGACCAGTCACTTATTAATGCTCACAACCTGAGTGCTGCATCTGTTGTTGCCAATAGTAGTTGTTTAGGTAAGCAATCCATGTACTTTAGACAGTACAGTGGGAATTGTGAATGATTGTTTGATTCGCAAGAATCTATTTTCTGCAAAGTTTTCTGCAAAGTTTGCTCATTTTCAAGCATTGAGTGATATACTTTCAAATAAGCAATCAACTGATTTATGTTCTTATCACTGTAAACTTCTGTCACAACTCCTTTCTGCTTTCTTTCTATAGACATTTTTACTATTAAAGGGAAGAGTCATTGGTACGGTCACAAAATTCGTTATCCGGTCCACTGTCTAGTTTTTAAGCTAGGTCAAAAAAAAAATTTACACAATGTGCTTGGATGTGTGATGCTTGAGTACAAGAAATTTAATATTAAAGCTGCGTAATTGTTTGCGCTAGAAAAAAAAAAAAACAAGCGTGATGATAGAATTCAAAAATTATGTAATGGCTTCTTTATGGTAAATAGTCCTGCAGTTTCCTTCTAACCAGAGTTAGTCAACAAATAGGAGTACCAACTGTAGCATTTATGTAAATCTATCTGAAACAACAATGTTTCAGTTACCTTGCAAAAAAAGTTTTTTTTTTTTTGTTTTTTTTTTTCGTCGGAAAATCACCATTAATTTTTCAGTATAAAATGTATTTGGTGGAAATAATGCATGACTTAGCTACAGTTAGTAGATATGAACTGGACGATCATTTTGCAACAAGAATTACTAAAATCGTGTAATTACATACAAAGTTATACTTACTTTCATGCATGAAAATATGATTTTGAGAAAATAGCAGTTTTTATCATTCATCTTCATTACACCATAAAGGTCATACCAACAATTACCAAATGTGAATATCTACTTCGACAATCCCTTGGCCTTTAATAGGAGTCCTGTGGTAGAGGGTCAGGCCTTGTTCTGGTAATTTTAGGTCATCTTTATGTCAAGGTTAGGTTAGGTTAGGTGGGAGTGTTCACTGAAAAGTATACTTTCAGATGTCCAAGCTCCTGGTCCCCTGTCATTTACATATCAGAGTACATGATAAATCATGTATTATGCATTTCTGATATATAAATGACATATTGAAAACAATGCATGTGTACTCCCAACGACTTTATCAATCCCACTGTTCTCTCGTCCTTGCTGCTGCTGCCTGCCTGCTGAACACAGCCTAAACTATCGTACAGCAGTATCATACCAAATTGATTCGCAAAAACAGTCGAAAAAATGCTGAAAATACAAGAAAAACAAAGCATGAAGCAAAAAGAGGTGTGGCAGCACAAGGGTATTTAAATACCCCAGACCATTAAATTGCAGAAAGGAGCACGTTATGCATCTGTCAACCGGGCGCCTGGGTTGCGTCACAGGCTCACATATCCACACACAAAGTTTGAAAGAAATTGTAATTTGTGACCCATACCAACGACTCTACCTTAAAAATGCTTCTAATATATTTCTCCAAACAAGGTGAGATCATTTATAATTATGGAAACTAACTATGACATTATATTTTTTCAGTGTTGTTACCAGTGGGAGGGAAGAAAGAAGAAGAGGAGGGATGGAGATGCTTAGTAATTAGTCGTTCAGATGGTCAGTGTCGCAGTTTCTCCACAGCAGACCAGATAAATGTTGGTGGCCATACCATGTGTCTAGATCCTGTTTACAATGTGCTTTGGAGGTAAAACATGTATTTTCTTTGTATTCTTCTTCTTCTTCTTTGATAATGTAGCAAGTTAACTGCTTGTATTGATATGTTTCACTTTTTAACATTAGAACAGTTTTGTTAACCGGTTGATGTGAAATGAAACTCTGAAGTGAATCTTATGACTTCTTGGAATACTTCTCAAACTTTGAATTTTCCCTTTAGCTATGACAACAGTAGTCAAGAAGTCCGTTGTTATAACATTGTGGCCGCTGAGGCCCAGAGGCTCAACAATGGAGGGACGCAGGATGGTTTACGGGACCTCCTCTCTCCAGAACTCTCTCTGCCCATCTTGCCAGAGTACCAAGTATCTCGGGCACAGGTATGTTTTTTTATGTAAATGTTTTATGCCAGGATCCTGTTTTTGTTTTTTTATCATAGCTTTTTTTATAGCGAGTAGAATCATCATTTATGATAATTTCATGAATCCCAGTTGTACAATTACTAGTTTACATGAAATGTTACTTTTAGGAAAATTATATTTCAAAATTTTGGACTCCTTGATTATTATTGTTCTCTTATCATCAACCAGGTGGCCCTACACATGCTGTCATGCATTGATACTGTTACATGGGCGCATGAGCATGGATTAACTGTGATAGAAGATGATCCCCAGACAGTCGCCACCGTAAGAGTGTATACTAGGGAAGACTTCACGCCAGTCAACAGATTTGATAGTGAGCCAGTTTGCTTGTTTTTGTACTATTTTGCAATGGA
>NW_027218081.1:5000-10000 GCF_042767895.1 Penaeus vannamei | reverse complement strand
TACAATTTCCGAGGCAGAAAAAAAAATTGTCAAAGATTCCAAAGAATGGAAATATCTTATTTTTTATCTATTTTTTTAGTTTCATATCTTTTATTCCTATGTGGCTTCCGGAAGCCTTTTAGAGATGGGTACATATTCTTTTTGTTTTTCAGTAAAATTACAACACACAATATCACACACACACACACACACGCGCGCACGCATATGTATGCACGCACGCATATATATAAACATACAAACACACGCACACTCGCATAACCACACACGCACACACAGACACACACAAACAGACAGATAGACACACACACATACATACACAGATACGTATATATATTAGGACAGCTGCACCGCAAAGCCAGGGATTCGAAAGTGAGATTCTCGGACTCGAGACGATCCAGTTAAGGAGGTCTCGGACACTTTCGCGTGACAGAGACAGATAGAGAAAAGATATTTTGCGGAAAGACGGAGGAAAATGGATACAGATGATCAAAGAAAGAAATTACGGTGAAAGTTGCTAAGTGGAATGATAGGAGGGTGATAGTGACCAGACCTTCCTGTCGAAAAGAAAGAAAAATGGAAAATAGAAAGAGGGAAAAATAGAAAAAAATCGAAAGATTGTGGAAACGAAATCCACGCCAAAAAGAGGACCTGGATAAAAGAGTATACAAAAAGTATAAAGAAAGGCACGAAGAAAGGGAAACAAGCCGATAAAATAAGAAAAGACGAGCCAGATGAAAATGTCAACAGCGAATGGCGGAATAAAAGAGCCGAGAATGATTTCCAGTCTGACCTTTGATGAAGTCGACGGCTTGCTCGAGGCCGTACGTGTCCTTGTCGCAGTCGTCGAGGATGTGCGCGCCGAGCCTCACGCCGGGGATGAAGTCCTCCTGGTCGTTGATGAAGTCCAGCGTGTACAGCATGGCCTCCAGCGCCTGCACGCCGCCCTGGGGCATGATGGGGCCGCACACGAGGTCGTTGTGCCGCTCGTGCACCATCATGAGGCCGCCCAGGATGATGTCGCCGTCCATGGCCACCACCTTCTTCGCCGGCCACGTGAAGTTGAGGCTGGAGGCGGGGCTCTGCTGGTTGGCGAGGCGGCGGGCGCGGGCGCCGCGGGCGGAGTAGACGCCCTCGTAGAGCAGGCTCCGGAGGTCGTAGTCCATGGCGAGGGCGGTGGGTCGCGGGCTCGGGCGGGAGTTTAGGGGCGGGGGGCGCGGGGCGGGGGAGGGCAGGGGGGAGGGGGAGGAAGGGAGGGAGGAGAGGGAGAGAGCGAAGCGAGGCAACAACTCCAGGAGGAGCGCGAGAGCGAGGGCGACCCGGCGGGTGTTACAGCTTGTCATGGTAACGGGTCAGTGAACTCACTCCGTCACGCACTGAGGCTCCGTCACAGATGCCATGCCAGGCTCGGTCACTCCGGACTCATCTTTCGAAAAACCCTTAAAAAAAAAAAAAAGAAGAGAGAGGGAGAGGAAGGACGGCGGGACCGGATCAGCGGACGCGCGAGCACACTCACGCCCACTCGGCACACCCGCGCGCCGAACTCAGAGCCGCGAGAGGGAGCAGTGCCACGACCTCTTCCGGCACGGCGACGCGGAGATATGGGGCGAGTGCCATCCCCGGTGTCGCCTCTGCGGTGCTGGCTCTGTGTCGCCGCTTTAATCTCGGAAACGGTGATCAGACATGCTCTCGACGGCGGGATCGGCTCGGGGACGCTCCTCCACTCGCGACTGCAACGGAGAGAGGGGGAAATACCGTAAGTTGTCGTGTAGAAAAAAATGGATAAATTGATGGATAAGATGAAGTAATGGATAAGATGAAGTAATGGATAAGATGAAGTAATGGATAAGATGAAGTAATGGATAAGATGAAGTAATGGATAAGATGAAGTAATGGATAAGATGAATTAATGGATAAGATGATGAAAGATAAAAGAGGGAGAAAAAGAGAAAGGGCGATGATGGACAAAAAGAAATAGAAGTAAATAAGTATAAAAATAGAGAGGAGATTAGAAAATACCGTAAGTTGTCGTGTAGAGAAAAGGAACGATGAAGAATGGAGAAAAATACGAAAAAAAAATGACATGGATAGGATGATGAAAGATAAAAGAGGGAGAAAAAGAGAAAGGGCGATGAAGGACAAAAAGAAATAGAAGTAAATAAGTATAAAAGTAGAGAGGAGATTAGAAAAATACCATTACATGGATAGGGAGATGATGAAAGAGAGAAGAGGGAGAAAAAGAGAAAGGGCGATGATGAACAAAAAGAAATAGAAGTAAATAAGTATAAAAATAGAGAGGAGATTAGAAAATGCCGTAAGTTGTCGTGTAGAGAAAAGGAGCGATGAAGAATGAAGAAAAATACGAAAAAAAAGACATGGATAAGGAGATGATGAAAGAGAAAAGAGGGAGAAAAAGAGAAAGGGCGATGATGGACAAAAAGAAATAGAAGTAAATAAGTATAAAAGTAGAGAGGAGATTAGAAAAATAGCGTAAGTTGTCGTGTAGAAAAAAATGGATAAATTACTGGATAAGATGAAGTAATGGATAAGATGAATTAATGGATAAGATTAATTAATGGGTAAGATGATGAAAGATAAAAGAGGGAGAAAAAGAGAAAGGGCGATGATGGACAAAAAGAAATAGAAGTAAATAAGTATAAAAATAGAGAGGAGATTAGAAAATACCGTAAGTTGTCGTGTAGAGAAAAGGAACGATGAAGAATGGAGAAAAATACGAAAAAAAAATGACATGGATAGGATGATGAAAGAGAAAAGAGGGAGAAAAAGAGAAAGGGCGATGAAGGACAAAAAGAAATAGAAGTAAATAAGTATAAATGTAGAGAGGAGATTAGAAAAATGCCGTAAGTTGTCGTGTAGAGAAAAGAATGAAAAAAAGGAAAAAAATGACATGGATAAGATGATGAAAGAGAAAAGAGGGAGAAAAAGTGAAAAAGAGACAGGGAGAAATAGAAGTAAATAGATAAAAAATTAGAGGAGATAAAAAAATACCGTAAGTTGTCGTGTAGAGAAAACGGGTGAAGAAAAAGAAAAAAACAAAAAAAGTGACATGGATAGAGAGATGATGAAAGAGGAAAAAGAGAAAAAAGAAAGATAAAAAGAATTGTCGTGTAGAGAAAACGGGCGATAAAGAAAAAAAAACGAAAAAATAATATTTATAGGGCGATGATGGATGAGAAAAGAGAGAAAAGAGAAAGAGGGACAAAAAGAAATAGAAGTAAATAATTTGTCGTGTAGAGAGAACTGGAGATGAAAAAGAAAAAAAATGACATTTATAGGATGATGAAAAAGAAATGAGAGATAAGAAGAGAAAGAGGGACAAAAAGGAATAAAAGTAAACGAGTCAAGTTCAAGAAATTATAAAAAGAAAGAGATAGAAAAAGACAGAAAAAATAGAAATAAGTAAAAAAGTATGGAGGAAATTAGAAAAAAATGGGAAGGAAAAACGAAAGAAAATGATATAAGGTTCAAATATAAGGAACGTAAAAGAAAAGAGAAAAAGAAAAGGGAAATAGAAATAAGTATAAAAAGATATAGATAAGAATATATTAAGGTCAACAGAGAGAAAATAAGAAATGTGAGAACACAGAATAAAAAAGAAATGAAAAGAATCGAAAAATATATACCAGAAGGAAACGAAAACAAAACAGACAGAAAAAGACAAAGAAATTAAAAACAAAAAAGGAAATATGTCTAGCAACAACACCAAAAATCAACAATAACAACAAAAAAGAAATATAATTCTAGCAACAACACCAAAAAACAACAACAACAACAACAAAGAAATATAATTATAGCAACAACACCAAAAAACAACAACAAAACAACAACAAAGAAATATAATTCTAGCAACACCAAAAAACAAAACAAAAAAAAAAAAACAAAAAAGAAATAAAATTCCAGCAACAACAACAAAAATACTATTCTAGCAACAACAACAACACATAGAAACATAACAAAGAACACACGAACATCGAACGACCCACATTTCACACAGCGGTTCGAACGCGGCCTCGCACCCTCGTTCACTCAGGCAAGCCACGCCCATCCCAGCTGCGTTCGCTTAATGTAAACAACCACATCACGTGACTGAATCATTAGCTTGTTTTCATTATACGAATCGCTTTACTAGGAACAATTTGAAAGATAAGATCTACTATGGTTATGCGCGGAACTCTGTCGATAATTATTGTAATTATCGTTATTATCGACGTCTAGACACATAAAAAAGAAGAAAAAAAGGAAGGAAAAATTGAACAAGATAAGTATCCAAGGTCTTCGCGAAGGTTGAATATGCAAAGCATGTTTCGTTGATAAGATTATGTGTTAATGATAAAGCTAATTCTTTATCTATCGCATGGCCTGCAATTTGTGCATTTTGCCAAGAATAAGAATTTAATACGGATAAAATGGCGAAAATGCTGTACACGAAAGTGATTTATTTTCTATCGTGTTCTTCAATACTTTTTTTTTTATTTTATTTTATTTTTTTTTTTATCTTCTTCAATAAGGGTCTGCTGTGCCGTTCATTTTTCTTTGGGTAAATCCTGGAGGCGTCAGAGAGGTAAGATAGATAGGGAAAAGACTGATCTAATTTATTAAATGATGGATGTTAATAAAAGGATAGAAAAATTGATGAACGAACTGACATATATATCATACATGATTATATATATGCACATATATGTACATATGTGTGTATATATATGTACATGTATGTATATCTATATGTATACATACATACATACAAGAGAGAGAGAAAGGCATATATAGTTCGATAGATAGATAGACACACGCATAAACCCGTCAGACAGACAGAGCGAGAGGCGTGACAGTCGCGCCACAGAAAGGGCGTTCGCTGAAGTGGCTTGTCAAGCAAAGTACCTAAAGAGAAATTGGTGTCTAGTCCAACGTTGCATGTGGCGACCCAGTAACGACCGGGAAAGATATGCCATTACCCGGTAAAAACTCTGTCGAAGGGAAAT
>NW_027218080.1:12500-14754 GCF_042767895.1 Penaeus vannamei | reverse complement strand
GTAATAATCCAATGTTTGAATGAGTAATTTTTATGTTTAACCACCCATATCTGATGTTGTTTGTACATAGTTCTTCCTTTATGTTTTATTAAGAAAAATTGTATTGTGCATCTGTTTTTCTTCTTTTTCTTGCTGAATTCTTTAGCAATGATTTTCTTTTGTCACATATTTTGCCACTGATTTGCATTAGAACATACAGTTCAATATATAGTGGACAGGTTGATGGGTGTATGTAATACTTGCATCTCTTTGCAACAGGTGGGCATCCTGGATTACCTTCACAGCAAACACACAACAGTCAGCAGCACTCCAGCAGCAGTTACAATGGAAATATGGGAGGCAGCGGCCGGCAGCAGACCATCACCATCCGTGACACTCCTTCTCCTGCAGTCTCAGTCATCACTATCAGTGATAGTGATGATGAAGCAGGAGGTATAGTAATTGCTGTTGAATATGTGTCCTCAGCCTCAACCCAGTAGCCAGCACTTGTGATTGTGTGACTGTTAATGCAATGATGTGTTAAGTAGGAAGCTAATCTTTAAAAATACTGAGTATTTGCATGTAGCAAGAGAAGTTAGGCAAACATATTCATTCAGTTTGACCAGAAAAGTAATCTGTGGTTATATTCTAGGTAAATGCTGCAAAGATAGACATTGTGCAACTTGCGTCAACAATAACCATGGCAAGATTGCAGTGTCTTCTCACCAGCAGCATCAGGTCTCCCATGACGACAAATATGCCAGGTATGTCATGAAGCATTTTAACCCAATCATGACAGGTGTCCCATATATGAGACACCCAGTGTGACGCTGTATTGAGGCTGCGCTCCGACTCAGCAGCGGGCTGTGGCCGGCGGGCGGACAGACTCCAGGGAAGCTCTGCCCGCCGATTTTGTAGCCGCCCGGATTATTTTTATTTTGGCTACAAAATGTACCTGCCCTGAATGGGTTAAGTGAATATGGTTCTCAAATTGTATCTCTTACTAACCCCATGAAGTCTACTACTAGAAGGAAAATGATTAGGAAGTGAAACATAACCTATTAATGCTGGAATGCATGCCATGTCCATAGTTATTGTAGTTTACTAATTTTGTTTACATAAAGATTGTTCCACAAGAGCTCAGTGACCCAAGTGTCAAACACTGGTCCTACCTGTCTCGCTTGGCTACCCTTTTTCTTGATTGATTATAAGAAAAAAAACGTATGTATATTGTGATTAGTATTTTAACCCACTCACGCCGGGTACATTTTGTAGCCAAAATTTAAAAAATCCTGGTGGCTACAAAATCAGCGGGCGGAGCTTCCCCGGAGTCTATCCGCCCGCCTGGCCGCACGCCGCTTCTGCCTCGTAGCGCAGCCCCGAGACAGCATCGCACTGGCGATCTGCTTGACATTGTTTATTTTTCCCGGTGTCTCATATATGTGACACCCGGGACGAATGGGTTAATAATGTAATGGTAATCATAATGTCAATGATCATAAGAATAGTATTGACATTCACCCATTCTTTCTTGGTACATTAATGTCCCATTTTTTTTATTTGAGTACTCTCTATGCACATGGCTCCTCAAGTGCATGGTCATCAAGGAGTTGGGAAGTAGGCATAACTGACCTCATTTGATTTCTCCATTCCATATATTTTGTGGAAAAAGTTATTCAGATACTATCAATACAGTTATTATTTTGATCATTGACATTATGATTATTCTAATGTTGTCAGTAATACTAATAGCACTAAAAGATAAAGCAAAAAAGTTTCCAAAAATAAGAAAAAGGTAAACAGGTGAGATCAAGTTGGACTAGCAACTGACTCCTTGGCGACTAAGCATTTGTGGTGCCATCTATATGTAATCAAAAGCTATGGACTAAAATCACATTGGACATAGCATATTCACATCAACTGGTTAACCTAATGACCAATAACTCAGGGCTGTTAGCACACATTGGCAGTTGTCCCATATTGGCAGTTGTCCCATATTGGCAGTAATCCCATATGCACCTAGCCCATTTAGCATTTCAGGCACACCTTTGAGCACCTAATTATTCATAGCTGTCTTTCACTTCTTAGCCCAACCAGCATGTTTGGCATCCATTCTTGCCATGGAAAATTGTGGACCTAACGACGTTTGCCACCATAGCTTACCAGTTCTGTGCTATCGGCATGTCAGATTGAGATTATCCATCTCCTCTAATAGCAGCAACAATCATATGGTTTAACTTTATGGCACTGGCAAAGCTTTTAGCTGCCTAATGTT
>NW_027218078.1:12500-14752 GCF_042767895.1 Penaeus vannamei | reverse complement strand
CACACCAAAAATAACAAGAACAAACGTGAAACAACAACAACAGCAGTAGCAACTACAATGACACACCAGAAGCAATAACAAGAACAAACGTGAACAACAACAACAGCAGTAGCAACTACAATGACACACCAGAAGCAATAACAAGAACAAACGTGAAACAACAACAGTGATAAAGATAATGGTAGTGATTTTTTGGAATGTATGATACTGTGTCAAATCTTACAACAACAGTAGTCACAACTACAATAACACACAAACAATAACAATAACAAGAACAAACGTGAAACAACAACAGTGATAACGATAATGATGACGATGACAATTATAGGAACTAAACTAATTACTGTTTTAGTACAGGTAAAGGCCATGTATGAATAGAGAAATATATAAGAAACTAGAAATAATTTGATAACGTGTTAGATGGTTAACTAGATAGAGGCCGACAGATAGACAGACAGATAGATAGATAAACACAAAGCGAGATCAATCGATAGATAGATAGACATGTATATAGGTAAACAGAATGGAAGCAAAAAGAAAGAAGAAGAAGAAAAAGAAAAAAACAAATATAAATAACTAGACTATAATAAATGGGCGATAATTCTAGCACAAAGACGAAAAAGAAACAGTAAAGGTTGAGGAAGAAAGGTGGAGATAATGATAAGGATGATAATAATAATAATGATAGTGGTAAGAGTATTAGTAGTTACAATGGTAATAAAAAGAATATTAATAATAATGATTATGGTAATAATGATAATAAACAGAGGAATAGCAGTGATGATAACGATAAAAATTATAATGATAATTATGATAATTGTCATGATATTGATAATGATGATAATAATGATAGTAATGATAATGATGATGAAGATAATAACTATAATGATAATAATAATGACAATAATAATAATAATAATAATAATAATAATAATAATAATAATGATAATAACAATAATAATAATAATAATAATAATAATAATGATAACAATAATAATAATAATAATAATAATAATAATAATAATAATAATAATAATAATAATAATAATAATAATAATAATAATAATAATAACAATAATAATAATAATAATGATAATAATGATAATGATAACAATACTACTACTGCTACTACTAATAGTTATAATAATGATAATCATCATAGCAATAATAAAGGTGATAATGATAAGGATAATGACAATGATAATGGTAACAAAATAAAATGATAATAACAATAATAAGAATAATGAAAACGATTATAATAACAAAAAATGATAATGATAGTGACAATGAAAATGATAATAATGACAGTAATATTGATAATGAAAATGATAATGATAGAGATAATGATAATGATAATAGAAGTAATAATGATAATAATGATAATAATAGAAACAGCAACAATATTGACAATAATAACTTCAACAGTAATAACAAAAATGATACATAATGATAATAATAATAGAAATGATATTAATAACAAAAATGATACTGATAATGATCACAGCGATATTAGTAATGATGATGATAATCATCATGATAATAATGATTATAATAATAATAGTAAAGATAATAATTATAATTCTAATAATTTTGATAATAACACATATCATACCAATAATGATATCGATAATGATAATAATAGTGATATTATGATAATGCTAATAGTAATGCTAACAATAGCAATAATGATAGTAGTGATAGTGACCATGATGATGATAATGATAATAGTAATAATAGCAATAATAGCAATAATGGTGATAATGATAATAATAATGGTAATTATATTGGTGATAACTATAATGATACTAATAATAATGATAGTAATAATGATAACAATATGGATAATGTAATACTGATAATGATGATGAAAATTATGTTCATAATAATAAGAATATTGATAATAATATCAATAACAATAACAATAATTACAGTTATGATGATAGTAATAATAGTAATAATAATAATGATAACAGAAATGATAACTATAATATCAATAGTAATGATAATGGTAATAGCAGTAACAATAATTACAATGATAATAATGATAACAATAAGGATGATGATAATAATAATGATGATAAAAATAATAACAATAATAATAATGATAATGATAATGCTGATAACACTAATGATAATACTACTACTACTAATGATGATAATCCTAATGATGACGATGATGATAATAATAATAATAATAATAATGATAATAATAATAATGATA
The DNA here is from genome assembly GCF_042767895.1 of Penaeus vannamei. Taxonomy (NCBI): domain Eukaryota; kingdom Metazoa; phylum Arthropoda; class Malacostraca; order Decapoda; family Penaeidae; genus Penaeus; species Penaeus vannamei. Next base: position 12,531 of record NW_027218078.1, on the reverse strand, counting down.
ATAATAATAATAATAATAATAATAATAATAA
>NW_027218077.1:12500-14741 GCF_042767895.1 Penaeus vannamei | reverse complement strand
TATTCATCAACTTATCTATTCATTAACCGACTCATTATTTCCTCAGTAGAGGCTATCTCTGAACTGATCTAGCTATCTATGACCACCAACTGTATACTTATCCGGTTATCAATTAAGTTATAGATACATTTATTCGGTGGTTTTTGACAACAGTAACCCCCCTCCCCCCTTGTTGTCTCTCTCTTCCTCTCCCCCCCCCTTTCCCCTTTCCCCCCCTCCTTTTCCCCCCTCCCTCCCCCCCCCTTCCCCTTTTTTTCCCTCCCTCTTCCCCTCTTCCCCCCCCCCTCCCCCCCTTCTCTCCTCCCCCTTTTCCTTTTTTTTCCCCCTTTTTTTATTTATTTATTTTTTAACCTGGACGTAAAAGACCTTCACCCCCAACCTTTCCCTCCCCCCTACCCCCATAGCCCCTTGTTGCTATCTTTTTCAAAAAACTTATTTTTTTTTGGGAAATTTTTTTGGGGAAGGGGTGTTCCCCTTTTCCCGTTTCTTCTTATTATTATTTCCTTCTCTCTCTTTCTTTTTTTCTCTGTCTGTCTGCCTTTCTGTCTGTACGTCGCTTACTTTTTTCAATTTTCCTCCTTTCCTCTCTTCTATTCTTTTTTTTCTTTTTTTTTTTTGTTCGCATTTTTTTTTTTTTTTTTTTTTTTTTTTTTTTTTTTTCTTCCCCCCTTCCCCTTTATCTCTCTTTTTTTCTTTCCTCTGTACCTCTTCATCTATTTCTTTCGTTCCGTCTTTCACTCCCCCTTTCTCTCTCTCTCTTTCTTTCTTTCTTTCTCTATCCTCTCTCTCCCTCCCTTTCAATCTCTTTTCAGATCAGTCTTTATACCTATCTATATACATTTCTGTCTATATATCTCTCTACCTACCTCCGTCTCTCCCTCCCTCTCTATATCTATCTCTTTTGATGTTACCTATCTGTGAAAAATCCCTTTTCTCTCTATTTTATCTTTTCCACATCTCCCCCCTTTATCCCCCTTTTAACCTACCCAATCCCCCAAAATGACCCCCGGGGAAAAAGATCTCACGGTAGGTACTCAGTCGTCTTAGATAATAGTACGCCTGCTTTCCTATTATAAATATCTCCAGCGAAGTGAATTTTTGATTGCAGTGCAGTAAGTAATTAATGCTCGTTGTGTAATGTTATAGTTACATGTATGTTCTGGTTTATTTAGGAATTTTCTGTATTTGTATTTATTTATATGTTTTTGAAATGATAAGCAATTACTGTATCCTTTTTTATTTTGTTTATTATATATATTTTCATTTTATCTATTTTTTCAAACGGGTAAGTAATTATATTCCTTTTTATTGTTTATGTGGATCCGGGTTCTAGGTATAGTGAATTTGAAATGCTATTTTTTTCTTTTTTTCTTTTTATTTTCCCTTGTGTGTCTTTTTTATTCGTTTTTTTTCTGTCATTTCTCCCTGCATTCTTCAGTTTCTCTCTTTCCTTCCTCTCTATCACCTTCTAACCCTTCTTTCCTCGTTATATCTCTTCCATTTCCCTTCTTTCTCCTTCGCTCTCCGCTTCCCTTCTTTCTCCCTGCCTTCCATCCTTTCTCCTTCCTCGTATTCTTTTCTTTCCCCCCTACCATTTCTTCCGCTCTTCCCTTCTCCTTCCCTCCTTTCCTCTTTCCCTTCCTCCCTAATTAAACTCTCTTTTCCCCTCCCCCTCCCCCCTTTCCCCCCCTCCCCTCCCCCCCTCCCTCCCCCTTTTTTCCCCCCCCCCCCCTTCCCTCCCTCCCTCCCTCCTCCCCCCCCCCTCCCTCCCCCCCTCCTTCCCTCCTTTTCTCTTTCTCTCCCCCCTCCCCCCTCCCCTTTTCTCTCTCTCTCTCTCTCTCCCAAATTTCCTTTTTTCGTTTCCCTTTTAAACTTCTCTTTCCCTTCTTTTTTTTTTCCCCTTCTCTCCCTCCGCCCATACTCTTTCCCCCGCCCAACTTCCTCTCGCCCCTTCTCCCTCTCTCTCTCTCTATTCTCTCTCTCTCTCTCTCTCTCTCTCTCTCTCTCTCTCTCTCTCTCTCTCTCTCTTTCTCTCTTTCTCTCTTTTTTTATATATATATATATATATATATATAAAAAAATAAAAAATAAAAATAAAATATATTTTGTTGGTTTTGTGTGTGTGTGTGTGTGTGTGTGTGTGTGTGTGTGTAATTTTCATTTTTTCAAAATTTTTTGTGGCATCAATGTCTCATTCTCTCTCCGTTGCTTATCTATTTATTTACGTTTTCTTCGCTGTCT
>NW_027218077.1:0-7500 GCF_042767895.1 Penaeus vannamei | reverse complement strand
TGGGGGGGGGGTTCCCCGGGGGGCCCCAGGGGGTTTTTTTCCGTCCCGGGGTGAGGTGGGGTTTTTTGGGTTGGGGGGGGGGGTGGGTAGTGGGGGGGGGAGTGGGGGGGGGAAAAGGGGGGGGGGGGGGGGGGGGAGTGGGGGGATAAGGGGTGGGGTCTCAAAGGGGGGGGGTTTAAAAAGGGGGGGGGGGGGGGAAAATAGGGGGGGGGAGGGGTGGAGTGAGGAGATGGTCTGCGGGGGGTGGGGGGGGTGGGGGTGGGGGTGGGGAAAAAAAGTTGGGTCTCAAGATGGGGGGGTTTAAAAAACGGGGGGGGGAGGGGGAAATGGGGGGTTAGGGATGGGAGGTAGGGAAAAAATAAGGGGATGAAAAAGGGGGAGGGGATGGGAGTAGGAGGTGACGGAAAAGATATGGCCTCTCCCCAAAAAACGGCCCGGGACTTTGGGCCCCCTCATCGTGTCTGGGCGGAAAAACCTGGGTAGTCCCGAAAAACAAAAAAACGCTATATTATTATTTTTTAAAGGCCATTCTTTTTTTAAAAAATAAAAAAGTATATATATAATGCGTGTATGTATATATTGTTTATATATATATATATATATATATATATATATATATATATGTGTGTGTGTGTGTGTGTGTGTGTGTGTGTGTGTGTGTGTGTGTGTGTGTGTGTGTGTGTTTGTGTTGTTTTTATTATATATATATATATATATATTATATATATATATATATATAAGAGAGAGAGAGAGAGAGAGGGAAAAAAGAAAAAGAGGAAGAGAGGGGGAAAAAGAGAGAGAGAGAGAGGAAGGGGGGAGGGAGAGAGATTTAGGAAGAGGGAAAAAAAGGAATTTGAAAGGGGAAAAAGGGGGGGAAGAGAGAGAGAGAGAGAGAGAGAGAGAGGGAGAGAGAGAGAGAGAGAAGAAAGAGAGGAAGAGGGGGAAGAGGGAAAAAAGAAGAAGAAGAAAAAGGGAAAAGAAGAGAGAGAAAAAAGAGAAGGGGGAAAAAAGAAGAAGGGGAAAAAAAAGAGAAGAAGAAGAAAAGAAGAAGGGGAAAAAAAAGAAGGGGGAAGGGAAAAGAAGGGAAAAAAGAAGAAAAAAAAGGGGAGGAAGAAGGAAAAAGAAGAAGGGGAGAAGAAGAAAGAAGAAGAAGGAAAGAAGAGAAGAAGAAGAAGAAGAGAAGAAGAAAAGAGAGGGAAAAGAGAGAAAGAAGAGGGAGAGGAGAGAGAGAGAGAAATAAAGAGAGAGAGAGAGAGAAAAGGGGGAGAGAAAAAGAGAGAGAAGAGAGAGGGAAAAAGGAGAGGAGAGGAAAGAAGAGAAGAGAGAGAAAAAAGGAAAAAAAAAAAAAAACGAAGGGGAGAAAAGTATCAGTTTATGTTTTATAATAGTATTACATTATATAAGTATGTGGGTATTTGTGTGTACATAAATGTGGGTTCATGTGATGGGCGAAAGTGCGGGTATGTATGTGTGTGTTTATATCTTTTACCCTGAAAGGTCGGGGTGTGCCCGGCATCTTTTTTCCTGTATGTTTGTGTGTGATGGTGTGTGTAAGTACGTGTCTACTTGTGTGTTTGTTTGTGTGTGATGTGCGTGTATGTACGTCTGTGCGTGTGTGTGTACGTTTGTGAGTGTGTATGTACGTCTGTGCGTGTGTGTGTACGTTTGTGCTTGTGTATGTACGTCTGTGCGTGTGTATGTACGTTTGTGCGTGTGTATGTACGTCTATGCGTGTGTATGTACGTTTGTGCGTTTGTATGTACGTTTGTGCGTGTGTATGTACGTTTGTGAGGGTATATGTACGTTTGTGCGTGTGTATGTACGTTTGTGAGTGTATATGTACGTCTGTACGTACGTATGTGCGTGTGTATGTACGCCCGTGCATGTATGTACGTCTTGCGTGGGCTTGTATGTTTCATCTGTGCGTGTGCCTGCGTCTTTGTGTGTATGTACATTTTGCCCCTGTTGATCTATTCCCTGTGCCTTTTCGTCGCCCTAGATGACATCTACACGTTATTAAACTGTGCTGTGTATGCTCTGTCTGTGCGTATGGTTTGCGGTTCCTTTTGCGCGTGCGGGGGGAGGGGCACTACTGACACTCGCCCTCTCGCATCCCCCGAAGTGTGATACTAAAAGCACGTGGAAATTGACTCAATAATTAAGGGTCACATCGCGGAGGTCGACGGTTGCCTGTTAGCTCGTTAAGCCTCGTTTGGGGGGGGGGCCTCCCTTTTGGGGGGGAGGGGGTGGGGGTAGGGGGGGGGGGGGTGGGATGGGGGGAGGAGGGGAGGGGGTGGGGGGAGGGGGGGAAAGGGGGGGTGGGGGGGGGGGGGAGGGGAGGGGGGGGAGGGGGTGGGAAGGGGGGGGGGGTGGGGTGGGAGGGGGGGGGGGGTGGTGGGAGGGGAGGGGGGGGGGGGGGGGGGAAAAAGGAAGAGGAAAAGAGTAAGACGAGAAAAATGAGGAGGAGGATAATGATGATGATGATGATGATGATGATGATGATGACAATGACGGTGATAATGACGATGAAGATGACTGTGATAATGATACTGATGATGAGGAGGAGGAAAAAGAAGACCAATTTCGAGTAACGAAAACAAGACAAACAAACAAGCAAAAGCAACAGCAAAAAACAAAACAAAAACCAAAAAACAAGAGAGAAACCCGTTTAAATTTTTAAAAATTTACAAAAATATTAATAGGAAGGTTTCTTTTCTATCTAAAAACAATACTTTTTTTTTAAATGAGGGAAATTTAAAAATAAAACTAATGTCTTCCAATAATGATGATAATGAGAATGATAGTCATAATGATAATGATTGCAACAATAGTAACAATGATAATGATATTGATGATAATATCAATTGTAGTAATGATAATAATAGTAATGATAGTAACAATAATGATCTTAACGCTTACGGTCATAATAGTAACATTAATAATAATGATGAAAGGAATAATAATGATAATAGTAACAGTAATGATGATAATAAGTATGATAATGATAATGATGATAATGGTAATGAAAGCAGAATTAGTAATAGTGATATAGATAACAATATTGATGATAATGATAATAGTACTACTACTGCTAATGATGGTAGTGATAATGATAACAATGATTGTTATAATGATTAAAATAAAAATAAGTATAATAATGATGATAATAGTTTTAATAATTATGATAACTATAGTAACTAATTATCTAATGATAATGATAAAACAATAATAGTAAAAATGATACCAACAAAAAATAGAATAATAATAACAATTATTGTAATACAAATGATCATGATAATGAGACAATTTAACAATGGTATTGATAATAAGAATCATAAAGATATTGGTAATAATAACAATATTACTGTAAAGTGTAGAGGATAATAACAATAAAAATATAGTAATAATGATGAAGAACATGAAAATAAAAGTAATAATGAATATGATAATATTGATAACAATGATAGCAATGATGATAATGACAATAATTATTATGCCAATAATAATTCTGATAATGATAATGATGATAATGACAATAATAGCTATTGGATTATCAACAATAACATGACGATAATGAAATAATAATGATTATTATTGTTCTAATAGCACTATCAACAAGTATAATGATAAGAGAGAGAGAGAGAGAGAATGAAACAGAGAGAGAGAGAGAGACAGAGAGAAAGAGAAAGAGCGATAGAGAGAAAATGAAAGAGAGAGAGACAGAGAGAAAGAGAAAGAGCGATAGAGAGAAAATGAAAGAGAGAGGGAGACAGAGAGAACGACGAACAGGCATAGATATAACCAGACACAGAGAAAAGAGAGAAAAAAAGAAATAGATAGAAAAAGAAAAAAGAAGAAAACCACCATGAGAAAGATATAGATAGAACAACAACAACAAAAAACAGACTTACAGAAAGAATGAGAAAGAGAAAGAAATAGATAGAACAAAAAAAAGGAAGAAAACCACCATGAGAAAGAGAAAGAGACAGAACAACAAAAAATAAGTAGAAAACCACCGAAACAAGCGAGGTACCAATACCAAACAAGCCTATGAGCCTATTATCCGACCTATTATCTATTTATTATGACCTATTATCTATTTATTATTTATATATTATATATATTATATATAGACCTATTATCTATTTATTATTTATATATTATGAGCCTATTATCTGATATGATATTATAATATATATTATAATATAATATAATATAATATCGCATCAAAGTGTAAAGTGTAGTTAGCCAATTCGCTTCGTTTTTGGAAATTCGCCCTTAAGAGCACGTGGCGCCTTAGTGATTACTGTGATACGCTTCTTAATTCATCTTTATTATGTTCTTTGATAAGATCGTTCGTATGAGGGGGGGGGGAGGAGGAGGGGGGGAAGGGGGAGGGAGAGAGGGGTAGGGGAGAGGGGAAGAGAGTAGAGGAGAGGAGGGACAGAGAGGTAGGGGAGATGGGAAGAAGGTAAAGGAGAGGTAAAGGGTAAAAGGGAGGGGAAAAGGTAGGGGTGGAGGGGAAGAGGGTAAAGGAGAGGGGAAAAGGGTAGGGGAGAGGAGACTTGTATGAGTGAGGGGAGAGGGGAAGGACAAGGGGGGAAAATGTAGGGATGAGGGGGAAGAAGGTAAAGGAGAGGATACGAGCAAAGGGAAAAATATAGGAGTGAGGGGAGAGTGGAAAGGGGTAGAGGAGAGGGGAAGGGAGAGAGAGAAGTAATGAAGAGGGGAAATAGAAGGGAAGGGAGAGAGAAATAACGAAGAGGGGAAATAGAAGGGAAGGGAGAGAGAAGTAACGAAGAGGGGAAACAGAGGGGAAGGATAAGTGAGAGGGGATACGAGACAGGAAAAGGGGAGAGGAATACGGAGACAGGGAGGGCGGGGGGAAGGGGGAGAGGGATAAATTGGAGATGTATACATATATTCAAGAGCTTTTTTCTTAATCAATTTGGTGTTTTGGGGGAAAAATTATCAATTCAATTTGCTGGTGAATTGTCCCGCTTCTGGTTAATGGGTAATTACTATTATTACCTATTTTTTAATCTATTTCTTTTTTTTTTTCTTTTTTTTTCTTTTAAATCTACTTTTTATTTTCGTGTTTTGTTAATTATATAGGGTAAATAAGACGTGTACATCATATGAGGTACCCTGCATTAATATATGAAAATAATATAAGTTAATTATATTACGTTGAGGATTAATGGGCGGGGGAGGGGTGGGTGGGCGGTGGGGGGGGGTGAAACGAACACGCACACGCAAGCAGATGGGCGAATATGCAGACATGGGGAAACGTACATACATACAGACATACATACACTTACGCGTGGTTGGATATGTGAGACAAAGAGACTCAGACAGCGCTTCACACACACGCACACACACTCACACACACACACACACACACACACACACACACACACACACACACACACACACACACACACACACACACACACACACGCATGCATACATACACACACACACACACATACAAAAAAATAAAAATAATAATAATAGATAATACTAAGAATCTTAAAATGATAATAATAATAATAATAATTAGAATAAGAATAAATAATAATAATGACAATAATAATGATAATAATAAGTAATAATAATGATAATGAATAACAATAATAATAATAATAATAAGTAATAATAATAATAATAAGTAATAATAATAATAATAACAATAATAATAATAATAATAATAATGATAATAATAATAATAATAATAATAAATAACAATAATAATAAATAATAAATAACAATAATAATAAATAATAATAATAATAAATAATAATAATAATAATATTAAAGATAATGATAATAATAATAACAAGTAATAATTATGATTATAAGGAATAATAAATAATAATGATAATGATAATAATAAAGATGATAATAATAATAATAATAATAAATAATAGTAAATAATAATAATAATGATAATAATAATAATAATAAATGATAAAAATAATAATGATAATAGTAATAATAATAATAATAAATAAAAATAAATAATAATGATGATAAATAATAATAAATAATAATAATGATAATAATAATAAATGATAATAACAAATAAATAATGATAATAATAATAATAATATTAAACAATAATAAATAATGATAATAACAATAATAAATAATAATAATAAAGATAATAAAGACTCTAAGATCCACGCAGCCATATCACAAGATAAAGAAAAATAATATATATATAGCCGTCTTCTTATCTCCCGTATCCGTTGAAGCCCAAAACAGGACGGGAGATAAGGCCAAACCGCAAAGGGTAGGCCTACTGAAATCTAATACCCCAAATTAGGCCTGGTGGAAACACCTGAGAAGGAGGAGGAAGTGGGACGGAGAGGAAAGAGGAGGAGAAGGAAGGTGGGAGAAGAAGGAAGGAGGGGAGGGAGAGGAGGAAGGTAAATAAAGAAAGAGGGAGGAAGAGGAAGTCGAAAGAAGAGGAAAGAGGAGGAGAGGAAAGAGGAGAAGAAGGAAGAAGAGGAGGGAGATAAAGAAAGAAGGTGGAGGAGAAAACGAATGGGAAGAAGAGAAGGAACGTAAAGAAAGAGGGAGGAGAAGGAGAAGGAGGAGGAAGTGGAACGAAGAGGAAAGAGGAGGAAAGGAAAGTGGGAGAAGAAGGAAGGAGGGGAAAGGAGAGGAGGAAAAAGGGGGTAAGAAAGAGGAAAAGGGGGAGAAGGAGAAGGAGGGGGAGGAGGAAGTGGGGAAAAAACGAAGAGGAAAGAGAGGAGAAAAGGGAAAGTGGGAGAAGAAGGAGAAAAAGGGGAAAAAATGGGAAGAAGAGGAAGAAGATAAAGAAAGAGGGAAGGGGAAAAGGGGGAAAAAGGAAATCGAAAGGAGAGGAAAGAGGAAGAGAGGAAAGTGGGAGAAGAAGGGGAAGAAGGGGAAGAAGATAAAGAAAGAGGGAGAAGGAGAAGGAGGAGGAAGTCGAAAGAAGAGGAAAGAGAAGGAAAGGAAAATGGGAGAAGAAGGAAGAATGGGAAGGAGAAGAAGAAGATAAAGAAAGAAGGAGAAGGAGGAGGGGGAGGAAGAAAAAGCCAGAGGAGGAAGATGGTGATTATTCTTAAGAAGAAGAAAGAGGAAGGAGAAGATGAAGAAAGAAGGAGGAGTGGAAGAAAGAAGAAGAAGAAGAAAGGGAAGAACGAAGGATAAGAAAGTATAAGAAAGAAGGAGAAGAAATGGAAGAAAAAAAGGGAAAAAAAAAAGAAAAAAACCCCCAGGAGGGGGAAAAAAAACAAAATGAAGGAGAAAAAGGGGAAAAGGGGAAAAAGGGAGAAAAGGGAAAAGGGGGAAAAAGAGGAATATTGGGGTATGGGGGGGGGGGTGGGGGTTGGGGTTTGGGGAGGGAAGGGAATTTTAAAAAATGAAAAAAAAAATTTGGGGGGAAATTCGGGATAAGGCGGAGGGAATGTTGGGGGCAAATGGTGGAGATTCTAGTGTTGGAGCAAATGGTGGAGATTTAGGGGTATG
>NW_027218076.1:2500-5000 GCF_042767895.1 Penaeus vannamei | reverse complement strand
TTCGGGACCCCGTTAAGTCGTTCTACCATTCCATTACAGCTAGCATGGTAAGGCGTAGTGTAGAGAGCTTTAATTGACAATAGTCTATGAATTTCGCTCATGAGATCGGATCGAAATTGTGTTCCTCGATCTGACAACACCTCCCTGGGAATACCAACACGCGAGAAAATGTCTACTAAGCTTTCGGCAATAGTAATAGTGTCAATATTCTTAAGAGGAATAGCTTCAGGATAGCGTGTAGCACAATCAATTAGAGTTAAAATATATCTATGTCCTCGGTCAGAGCTAGGAGAGAGTGGTCCTACAATGTCAATAGCCACCCTTGAGAATGGCTCTTGTATTACAGGAACAGTTTTCATTGGTACCCTTTTAACTCGCCCCTTAGGTGATACCTTCTGACATATGTGACAAGATTTGCAATATCTCTTTATATCTGCCCCAGCACCTGGCCAAAAGAAATTTTCAAACACTTTCAAGCTGTTTTTTCGGTGTGAAAAATGACCTGCAGTCAAAGAATCATGGGCAAGCTGAAGAACTTTGTCCCTATATACTGCAGGGATAACTAACTGCATGTTATTGAGTTCATGTTCGTCCTTGCTATGGAGGCAAACCCTATAGATCAGGCCATTAATTCGCTCATACTTAACTGACCTAGATTTCACCTTTTCTACTGAACCTGTCTCAACTCTGTCTCTGATTGTCTGTAAAGTACGGCATGCATTCTGCGCCTTAAGAAATGAATATTTACTCAAATCTAATTCTTCCATAACGGGGTAAGAAAGTGACTTAATTTCTTCACTCCTTTTCCTACTTGCGCGAGTTTGAACCGCCATTGAAACTACAGGTAAACGCGCCTCCGTTTTCTTTACGTCAGAGCTTGCTGTACATACCTGGTTGTCAATAAAGGGGGTGAGGATAGGAGAGGAAGTCTCAGGATGAATCAGACTGCTTGGGTCCTTAGCATCAAGATGGTTAGGAAGGATTGAGGGTGGAAGGTCAGCTTTATCAGGTACAGGAAGGCTTGGATCATCAGGAGGATAGAGTTCAGTTGGCAATTTCACACCTGGAATAAGGCCAATTAAAACATCAGCAAATTTTATAGGAGCTGCTATTGCTTTTGTCCAACCAGTATAAAATTTACTTTTAATAAGACATCTAACTTGCGGGAAATAATTAGGAATGCCTAAATAGTCGTACACTTTCACAAATTTACCTAGCTTATATTTGGAGGGAACTAACGACTCCTTAACAATAATGGATGAGCATCCAGAATCTAGCATCACCTCCGCAGGTTTATCAAATATATAGCCATTGGGATCAAGCATACAATTCTTTGGAGTCAGCTCAGTTTCAAAGAAAAAAATTAACTTTAACTGAACTACTTTTACTCTTATAATTTCTCGGATTGTCGGGGCAGTTAGGTCTAATGTGACCGACCTTTTCACATCCATGACATGTCATCTCAGAATTACCTTCCTTAACTGACTGGGTCGCTTTGAAGATTGGAGTCTGATTAGTTCTCTTACCGCGGTATAAGTGTGCGCTCCGAAATCGGTCAGCCGACTCTGCCATCTCTACTGCAGTTACAAACTCACGTTCCTTCAAAAAGATTCTCATATCAGAATTACAGTTACTAAGTAGTTGTTCCCTTATTAAAAAAATCAAAGAGTGAATTAAAATCTTTTGAAATATTGCTCAGGGAGATCCACCGTTCGAGATATTGTTTCATTCGAGCAACCAACTGGACGTACGTCCTTCTATCCTGACATTTACTTTCCCGAAATTTACGTCTGTACATGTCGGCGTCCACGGAATAAGTTCTAAGCAAAGCTTCCTTCAGCTTTTCGTAATTACTTACGGTATCATCAGGCAACGATACGTAAACTTTAAGCGCGTGACCTCTAAGTAATGAGCCCAAGTACACGTGGTAATCTTCCTTATTCCACTTATGTAACTTTGCAAATCTTTCAAAGCGTTGTAAGTAACTATCAATGTCATCTTGACCATCATTAAAAGTCGGTAACTTTAACCCTTCATAAATCTGTAGTGAATCATTACCGAGAACGGAATTACTATTGCCCTCAAAAGCATTCTGAAGCCGTAATTCAGCCATAGATTTATCATGAGCGCGTTGTTTATCGGCCTCTTCGGATTGCAACTGACATCTCTTAAGCTCACGTTCAGCCGCGCGTTCTTCCCGGTCAGCCTTCTCTTTAGCGGACTTTTGTTCTTCCTGAATCAACTTAGAAACTTGTTCAGAATCCATACCCAAGGCCTGGGCCTCTTTCATTATATCTACAATGTAACTCATCATCCACGATTATACGTTAACAGTTAATAACAGTATGAATTAATAAACAAAAACAATCTCATGTTATATGAGTAAATACATAGCATCGGTATCTGTGCCCGAGTGTAAAAACAAGCTCCGAAAACAAACGGTTATACACTCTAACAAGGCATGGGCACTAGCAAACTAGGGGGAAACTCGTTCCATGTG
>NW_027218074.1:2500-5000 GCF_042767895.1 Penaeus vannamei | reverse complement strand
GGTAATAAGTTTGATATTGAAATAAAGGATATTAATTATGATACTGATGAGGATGATGAAAATAATGATGATGATGATAATAACTGTAATGAAGAGTACAGAAATCAATGTTGTTATTATCATTATTGTTATTACTTTTATCGATGTTATCATGATTACTGTTATCATCTCTGTTTTCAATATCATTGTGAACATTATTATCATCATTACTATCACTCCGCAATAGGTGTTGGTTTGGTATCGTGTTACCCAACTACAGGTAATGTCCGAGTGGGTTTGGCGTATTTGTTAATGACTCTCAGGTGAGTTAAGAGTTACCACGTAGTCACCATAAAAGAACAATGAAACATCATTGGATGACTAAAAGACTAAAAAAGAACATCCATATTATATATTCATTTTTGTACATTCATTTCGTACAAATTCTCAAAATATAACCCATAAACAGGACAACACACCGTACATTTATTTGGAAAACAGGGGCAACCCGCCACAGCACGAGAAGCACCAGTCAGCCAGTTAAAAATCCAAACGAGTCTGTCACTGACCTGGCTTGACCCATTAAACTAGTGGTTTCCAGCGTTTAGTGATACTTTACCCATAATGCACTTCAGTTCATTTATCGATTAGTGTATGGTGGGTTTAGAATAAATTTAGAAACACATAAAATATAAAGAAAGATGAAACTATACAAGGATAAGATAAGATAGATAAATGGCAGGAAAGTCTGATAAAGTGAAAGAAAACGGAGAAACAAGAAGAAAACGAGAGAGAGATAGAGATAGAGAAAAAAAAAAGCTGAGGTGAATTAGTAAAGACGAAAATGCAAGAATAACACAAAGTATGGAACATAAGGTAAATAGCCTACAAGTAATATTACATATAATACCAATAGTATATAAATGTAGAAGTAAACCACAGACCAACGAGAAAGGTAAGCAAAAGGGCACAAAACACAGATTTATTCTTACTTAATTCTTATCTATTACACAGTTTTATTCTTATTTAAAATGGGTATAAAACACACGTTCATTCTTATCAATAAAAACACAGACACACAGGAAAACAGCAAAGCCACGTCATCTTGCTAGACGTAGGAGTCCATAGATTCTCTGTACCGATCCACAACGTCAGCGGAACAGGTGGCACGAAAGACTGTGGGATGACCAGCTTGAATCCAGAGGAAAGTCACTACAGTCATCGTCATCATTATTATCATCATTTCATCATTATTGTTATTATTTTGATTATTATTATCTTCATTACAAAATCACATTTTCATTATTATTACTACCATTATTATCATTATCATTATCATCATTATTGCTATTGTTATTATTATTATAGTTATTATCATTACTGTTATCATCATTGTTATTATCATTATTACTATTGTTATTATTAGTATCATTACCGTTATTATTGTTGTTGTTATTATTATTATTATTATTATCATCATCATCATTATTATTATTGTTATCATTATTATTATTATCATTCTCATTATTATCATTATTATTATTATCATTATTACTATTGTTATTATTAATATCTTTGCTAATATTATTTTCATTACAAATATATTCTTATTATCATTGTAATTTTTATTATCATTATTATCCTTATTATTATCATCGTTATTATTATCATTATCAGTATTATTATCCTTGTCATTATAATTTTCATTGTTATTATAATCATTATAACTATTATCACTATCAATATTATCATGAATATCATTATTATTATTACTATTCTTATCATTATCATTATGATTACTATTATCATTCTTTTCATTATCATTGTTATTATCATTATTGTCATTATTATTATCATTATCATTATTATTATTATCATCATCATTATCATCATTATTATTATTATTATCATTATCATTATTGTTGTTGTTATTATTATTATTACAATTTTTATTGTTATTATTATAAAATCATTATCATTATTACCACTGTTAGTACTGTTACTATCATAATCATCCTTATTATTGTTATCATCATTATCGTCATTACTATTATTTTCATTGCTGTTATTATTATCACCATTGATATTAACATTATGATTATAATCATTATTACTATTGTTATTATTATTATTATCATTATTATTATTATTATTATCATTATTATTATTATTATTATTATTATTATTATTATTATTATTATCATTATTATTATTATTATTATTATTATTATTATTATTATTATTATTATTATTATTATTATTATCATTATTATCATTATTACCTTCATCATTATTATCATCATCATTATCACTATCATCATTAACATACCATTATTATCCTACTGATGATAATAACAATGATAATGTCAGCAATGCTAGTACTAGTAATAACAGAAATAATAATGATAGTAATACTATGTATTTTAGTATTTTCTACTAAACGTTATAAACCTGCAGGTTAAGGAATACTAATATGTCTGCATTTAATAGTTTAAATTGCATTTGCAGAGTAACCATATGA
>NW_027218073.1:10000-14718 GCF_042767895.1 Penaeus vannamei | reverse complement strand
GGTCGGGGTTTGGTGTTTTTTGCTATTATGATTTTCTTTTTTGTTTGTTTGTTTGTTTGTTTTGTTTTGAATTCCATGTGTATATATATAGTTACATGCATTTTTTGGGGGGAAGGGGGGTTGCGTTCTCGCTAGGCAGTCACTTTGTTTTTAAGTATGAGTAAGATTAGGGAATATGAACCTTTTGCGGTATCTTGGAATATAGATAGATAAATAGTTAGACAGATAAATAAATAGGGAGATAGATAGGTAGATTGGTAGGTAGGTAGGTAGTGAGACTGAGAGAGAGAGAGAGAGAGAAAGAGAGAGAGAGAGAAGGAGAGTGAGAGAGAGTGAGAGAGATAGAGAGAGAAGAAAGAAGAAAAGAAAGTAAGAGAGAGAGAGAGAGAAGAAAGAAGGAAAGACGGTGAGTGAGAGAGAGAGAGAGAGAGTAAATCTCACTGGATGGTAGGACGGAAGTGAGGGAAACTGTCCGTATATAAATAACCAAAAAAAGAACAATAATAGGCATAACAAAAATAAATAAACAAACAAGTGAATAGAAATATAGAATAGAAATATGAAGAATTAGAAAGAATCTAACACTTACGGCTATAACTAATTGATAACTGAAATAAACTTTCACGTAACAGAAGTGCAATAAGCAAACAAATAAATTAGGAAAGTAAACAGACTGAAACATAAACAGATTCGCCAATACATCAACAAACAGAATTATACAAATATATCTTTTAAGAGAAAATGCAATTTAACTTCTAAACTCTCGAAGGGTAAAATAGGAAAGAAAGGAATAAAAGGGAAAAAACTGTGCCAGGGCCACCAGCATCATGGCACCCGATGCAGCTTTGATGTGAATTAGAGTTAGGCAAAGACCCTTCTAGAATCAATAACCCCTCCCCCTTCCCTCCTCTCTCCCTCTCCCCCCTTCTCCCCTCCCTTCTTCCTCTCCATCCTCAATCCTCCTTGCTCCCCTATTCTCCCCTCCCTCTTTCTCATATTTGATTTATTTTTCTCTTCCTTCTTTCTTCTCCATTCCTCTGTATTACCTCCCTTATCTTTTTTCTCACTTTCCCTTTTCCTATTCCGTCTTTACTCAGTTCTCCTCTTATCCCTTTGCCTTATTTTCCTTCCTTCTTTCCCCTGTTTCCTTCACATCATCTTTCTTTTTCTTTCCTCCATCCCCCCCGTTTAGCTTCCTTACCCTATTTCCCTACATCACCTTCCTTTCCCATCTCTCTTTATTCCCTCCCCTCCCTCCCCCACCCTTCCCTTTAAAATCACTTCTTTCCCTTTTCCCTTCCTTGCCTCTCCCTTCCCTCCTTCCCTACCTCCTTCATCTTCTCCTCCTTTCTCCCCCTTTAACGCCTCCCTCTCCCCCTTTTCTCAACCCCTCCCTTTCCTCCTTTCCCCAACCTCTCCTTCCTACCCCTTCTCCTTGTCTCTTCCTACTTAACCCCCATATAACATATCACTTCCCTCCCCTCCCCTCCCCTCCTCCTCTCCCCCTCCTCCGAGTCGGCCAGCATTCAATTTTTCTGGTCCCCACGCCCGTGTTCACCTCGACCCCGCTGTTATCTGTAAATTAGACCCGCTGTTGTGGATGCTGAACGCCCCTCCCCACCCCCTCTCTCTCCTCTCCCCCTTTCCGTCTCTCATTCCTCTCCTCCCTCCCTCCCTCTCTCTCCTCTCCCTCCTCCTTCCCCCTTTCTCTCCCTCCTCCATTCCTCCCTCCCTTTCTCTCTCTCTCCTCTCCTTCCCCCGTTCCCTCTCCTCCCCCTTCCTGCTCCCTTTCCTCTTATTCTTCTCCTCCCTGTCGTTTTTTTTTCCTCTGATTTCGTATCTCCTCCCATTCCTATCAGTATCTCGACTTTCCTCTTTCTCTATTTCTTTTTTCGCATTTGCCCTCCTCTCTCTCTCTCTCTTTCTCTTTGTTGGTGTGCCTTTGACTCTCACTCTCTCTCTGTTTGTCTCCCTCTCTCTCTCCCTCATACACACTCACTCACCCTACCCCTTCTCTCTCTCTCTCTCTTTCCATCTTTTACACCTTTCCATATTTTCCACTCCATCTCTCTTTTCCCTTCTTTCCTTTTTTATTTTTCAGAGCAGTTAATTGACGGATATTTTTTCTAGATTCTCCCGCAGTGTACTTTCCAATTTTACGCAAGCTCTCTTTTCTCTCTTCTACCTTCTATTCCCACTTAGTGTTTCCCCTCTTTCCTCTCATTTAATGTTTTACCTCCCGTCTTTATTGGTCTTCCCTTTTTCTGTCTTTTTTTTCTGCAGCTATATTCATGTTCTCTATACTTCCTCCCTCTTTCTCTCTCCTTTTCTCTCCCACTTTCAATTGTTTGCCTTTCTCTCTGTCTCTGTCTCTGATCTCTTGTCTGTCTGTGTCTTACTGTCTATATGTCTGTCTCTTTCTCTGTATCTCTTTGATCTGTCTATCCTGTGTTGTATCTGTTTGTGTCAACTGTGTCTGTGTATATTTGTCTGTTTGTCTGTCTGTCTATCTGTCTGTCTGTCTGTCTGTCTGTCTGTCTCTCTCTCTCTCTCTCTCTCTCTCTCTCTCTCTCTCTCTCTCTCTCTCTCTCTCTCTCTCTCTCTCTCCCTCTTTCCCTCTCCCATACCCCTTAATCTTCCTACCACTCCTTTTCCAACTTCCTACCCGCGTAAAACCACGAACTCAAACCGAGAAAGCAAGAAGGAAATAAAACCACTTTTCGGGCTTCTGTCTGCTCAGGGTTTTTGTAAATGGACCGTTTGCGTGTGCACTTTCCCGGCGCCCGTTGCTCGAATGCTATGGTGCAATAAGGGAGACAAGTAAATATAATTTAGATGGAGTAATGATGGAGAAGAAAGATATATACTCCTTTACTGTAAGGATGTGTGTATATTTACGAGTGTGCATGCATATATGTTTGTATGTATGTAGAGTACATATGCATACATACATGCATGTACATACATACATATATGCATGCACACACACACACACACACACACACACACACACACACACACACACACACACACACACACACACACACACACACACACACACACACACACACACACACACACACACACACACACACACACACACACGCACACACACGCACGCACGCACGCACGCACACACACACACACACACACACACACACAGATATATATACATATATATATATATATATATATATATATATATATATATATATATATATATACATCTATATACACATATATTCATATACATATATGTGTTTTAATTTGGTTATTCATATGAAGGTCGCAAGGCTCATATTTCTTCAGCAAACATCTTGAAGGTATCACAGCACCAATGCTGGAAAAAAATAATCAAACGAGAAGGCGGTTAGGCAATACAAATACACAAAATATATGGTTCTGAATTTACATTTTGAAACAGATGCACATGATACGGAATACATCCATGTATAAAACTGAAATATGTGACCCACAAAAGATATGGTAATCTAACCGAGGTCGGTCTGTGTGGCAAGGGAAGTCTCGTGGGTGAACAAGATGGTCGCGGTGGTTCCGTTGTTCCATTCTGGCTTCATCTTTTGCATAAGGAGGGATTCTGAGATGATGAGGTCTCGGCGGGAAGAGTGGGAGGACAGAATGCTGAAAGCTGTGTTAGAGAAAGGATGCGCGTGCTGTGGTGAATGCTCTCTTGTTGCAGAGTAAGATGGTCTTCCCAGCAGCTGCCTGATTACTGAAATTCGTCTGCTACACGGAGAACCAAAAAAAAGTTGTGACGTCAGCGGTAAACATTGACGTCATGTTTCCGCAGCTACGATAATATACGGAAATCTATCTTTGGACTCTGTGTGGAGGTAACAGAGCAACAGTAAGAAGGAATACATTGTAATGAGATTCTTTTTTATTACCTGACTGTCTTTACAACCTAACCAGGGAACGGTAAGAAATATCCACCAGAATCTTGTGCGAATAGGCCGTTTCGAATCCTCTTCACAACACTAATTCGAATCTTTGAGCAAAAACATTGAATCGCTATTTACATATATATTTACCACCTTTGTAAATGTACATAACACATCTTCATATTTAAAAAATCAAAAATTGGCCTGGAAGTCTTATCTTCCACTTATGTTTTATTGAAAACACGGAGATGGAAAGAATTCACTGGCCTAGAAAAGTATCCCCTAAATATTAGTCTAAAGAAAACGGCGGTAATTAAAGCTACGAGAATGAAATATCCTTTTTTAGCGGGAAACCAATCCTGAAAGATTTTCCTTTTGTGTTCCAAGAAGCGGTGAGATATCCATCGAGAGGTTGATCACACATACCCATCCTTGAAGCTAGAATACAGGTAAATAAGTGCACTACATCAGACTACACGCCAGAGCAGAAAGTTTATTGGTTCTACAGAATGTGGAAAAGTATCACCGTTGTCGAAAGCAGAAGTAAACTTAATCTGGTGGTAATTACTTATAGAAGTGTTTGGAGTTGTTTTCAGTTTTCACCGTTTATTACTCATATATGATAGTTTAATATGTCTGTGATCTCTGTTTGTAATGGAGATGGTGGGTTAAAGATTTTTTGCGCAGAAACTAGTTATTTAATACTCTCTCTCTCTCTCTCTCTCTCTCTCTCTCTCTCTCTCTCTCTCTCTCTCCCCTCTCTCTCTCTCTCCTACACACATACACACACACACACACACACACACACACACACAC
>NW_027218073.1:0-5000 GCF_042767895.1 Penaeus vannamei | reverse complement strand
CTTTACAAATCATGTTTTGATAATCCGCCCGTGTCCATTTTCTCCGAGGCTTGTAACACCTCCCCCCCCCCCCCACTGCCCCTTGCCCCCTGTACCCTGCCCCCTGCCCCCCGGCTCCACACCTCCATCCCCAACATCCCATTCTCTGTTCGCCTTGATAATAACCAATATTGTTTTTTTTTTCTTTCTTTCTCTCTCATCCTCCCACTTCTTCATTTTTTCTTTTCCTCCTTCATCCATTTTTTCCTCTTTTTTCATTTTTTTTGGGGTCTAAGCGTTCCCTCTCCCCCCCTCCTTCCCACTCTATCTTCCTTTTCTCCCCTCCCTTTCCCCTTTGTTCTTAAGGCTACCCATATTTGCCTCGGATGTTTTGATTTCCCTTTTTTTCATTCCTCCCATTTGCATTTTTTTCCTCCTGTGGACTGTTCTTGGAGAGAGAGAGAGAGAGAGAGAGAGAGAGAGAGAGAGAGAGAGAGAGAGAGAGAGAGAGAGAGAGAGAGAGAGTGAGAGAGAG
Source organism: Penaeus vannamei (assembly GCF_042767895.1). Taxonomy (NCBI): domain Eukaryota; kingdom Metazoa; phylum Arthropoda; class Malacostraca; order Decapoda; family Penaeidae; genus Penaeus; species Penaeus vannamei. Next base: position 4,486 of record NW_027218073.1, on the reverse strand, counting down.
AGAGCGTGGAGAGAGAGAAAGAGAGAGCGGAGAAAAGAGAGAGAGCGTGGAGAGAGAGAGAGAGGGAGAGAGAGAGAGAGGTAGAGGGAAAGAGAGAGAGAGAGAGAGAGAGATTGAGAGAGAGAGAGAGAGAGCGTGGAGAGAGAGAGAGAGAGACTGATACAGCACAATACGCTATGGATGAATAACTAAAACCAATTAACCGAAGGCTATCAATTGGATTTCCTTTTTCATTACTCACATGTCCCCCTTTTTTGAGAAATTGAAAGTGATTTTACCAGAGAGTTCCATCTGTCTCAATCCAGTTTAATTCCTCCATAACTGTCACACATCCAAATGCACTTAAAACGCCCCTGTTGTGGAAGAGGCCAAGACATGCCTTCGAGTCACCCCCCCCCCTCCAAACAAGAAAAAAAATGGGATAAAAAAAATCTAAGAGGAATTTCATCCTCGCATTAAAGTCGACATATTTTATTCAAGACAATTAGGGGAGTTCGAGACACCTGCTTTCAATCTGCTTCTCTCGTTTCGGGATAAATTCGATAAGTATGGAAGTAGGAGGAAGGGAAGATAAAACAGGGAGATATGAAGATAGAAGATCTATAATGAGAAAGTGAGAGAGAGAAGAGAGGAGGGGAGAGGAGAGAGAAAAAGATAGGGAGAAAGAGAGAGAGAAAACAAGTAACGAGAGAGACCTACATTATATGACGAACAAATATATAATTTACTCATAGTGGGAGTAATGGAAGATGAAGGAGAAATATCTTGATAGATAAACATCGAGACAAACAGATAGACATAGATATATAAACAGAGCCAGAGAGAGAGAGAGAGAGAGAGAGAGAGAGAGAGAGAAACAACAAACACAGAAACGTGCACACAAAAGCAAAGATCCAAGACCCGTCCAAAAAGCGCCCACCAGAAAATCCGCCAAAAAGGCGCGATAATTCCGGCGTCCCGCCCGCCCAAAATCATCCTTGGCAATTACATTTTTCACCAGACCTCGTCCGAATCGTCGTGTCCACCTTGTCAGGCCGGGTTCGGAACCGTGTGAAAGGAAAAGGGGGTTTAATCATTTATCGCATTTTCATCGTCAGTTTTAGTTCCATGAAGGGATTTCATATATATATATATATATATATATATATATATATATATATATATATATATATATATATATATGTGTGTGTGTGTGTGTGTGTGTGTGTGTGTGTGTGTGTGTGTGTGTGTGTGTGTATGTGTGTGTGTGTGTGTGTGTGTGTGTGTGTGTGTGTGTGTGTGTGTGTGTGTGTGTGTGTGTATGTATGGTGTATCTGTTAACCCTTCCCTTTAGTCCGTGAATGCCATCTTTTCCCCCCACATATCCTCCCTTTTTCCCCTTTCTCTTATCCTATTCTTGTTCATGAAATTCATACCCATTATCTGCACACGTAGTATGGGTAAACACAATCCGTCTCTACAGAAACTAATCCATAAATTCCATTTTATTGCAGGTAAGGAGTGTCCGTTGGTCTTCCTTTGAGTTAAAAAAAAGTGGAAAATTGTCTTGGTTCCCTCCCTCGACTGGCGCCTTCAAGATTAACAGTGAATTCTGAAGATGTTTTCCTGAATTTCCAGGTAGGTGTGAGTTCTTTATTGATTTGCGTTGTTTTTTTATCTGTTTTTCCTTGCGTTTCATTTCTTTCTCGTTTTTCAGATTTTTTCCTATTCTGTTTCTGATTTTCTGATGTTCATTTTTATGCTTTTTGCATCAATTTCTCTCGTTCTCCATTTTTTAAAATTCCTTTTAAATGTCCCTTTCTTCAATTCTCTCTCCCTTCCTTTCCTGTCTCTTTCTTCTTTCATCCTTTCCCTTTTTCTCCTTTCTTTTCCCATCTACTTCTTCCCCCTCTTCCTTATCGTCTCTTCCCATTTCCTCCCCTTCACTCAGCTTCCCCGTTCTTCCCTCTTTCGTATCGTTCCAATCCTAGTTTTCGAATAAGAGTCAGCGGCGTGTATTTCGCGTCTTTTTACTCTCTTACTTTATCATGGAAAAGAGAAAAATCATATTTCTTATCACGATTTTCCTAAAAAGCACATGTTTGTCTTTATGTCTATTTTGATCTTGATTTTCATCTCTGATTTGTGTTATTTTTTTATTTTATATTTTCTTTTATTTATTTTTTATAGTTTATACATTATTTTTGTTATAAAGCGTAGCACATAAACTTGTGTTCTATAGTAACTATGACCTTTACCGCTCTATCACCTTTACACGCTATTCAATTGCATTTATTCGCTCTCTCTCTCTCTCTCTCTCTCTCCCCTCTCGCTCCCTTTCCCTTTTTTTTTTTTTGTATGTGTGGTGGAGTGTGTGTGTGTGTGTGTGTGTGTGTGTGTGTGTTCCAAACACTTCGAGATTCCATTGATTTTCAATTCTTTTACGTATTCTCTTCCTCGCTCTGCCTTCCATCCTGTTAGCGGAGAAACACGCGAGTCAGTCGTCGGGATTTAGTTGTTTGTTCGGACATAAACCTATTTACAAGACTTTTTCCAAACGTCAATTTTTTTTTTTTCAGACATCAGACATTTTTTTTCTCAAACATCAAACTATTTCTTTCAATCCTCAACTCTGGCTTTCAAACATCTTCACCATTTTGTTTTTTTCTTAAACACCACCCGACGAAAATAGGCCTACACAATCGTGCGGCTGAGGCCAGGTGGGTTAGAACGGGATAACAAAATAAAAAGGAGTTAAACGCATTCTCCATTTTCTTCTTTGTAGGCCTACGGTTGCGTGCTAGAGTCTCCCGGCCCACCATAATGCTATAAACAGCCTATACACGTTCTTATACAGCTTTTTTTTTTTTTGTTAGGGTGGGGGAAAGGGATATAGGAACCACGCCCATTTGGGAGAATTTCCCCCTAGGAAAAAGGTGTCTTTTGAAATGCGATCGGAAATATTTGTTTCAGATGTTGTTGTTTTTTTTTCCTTTTCTTTCTTTTTTCTCTTTTTCTTTCTTTTTTTTTTTTTTTTTGTTAGAGTTGTCGATTTTTTTTCTTTTTTATAGTTGATTTTTTTTTTTTTGGGGGGGGGTGTTGTCGAATTCTTTTTTTGTTGGAGTTGTTGATATTTTTATTTATTATTTTTTCATTTATTTATTATTATTCTTTTTTTGGCTAGAGTTGTCGATTTTTTATTATTATTATTATTTTAGAGTTGTCGAATTATTTTTTATTTCTTTCCCTCTGTCAGAGTAGTAGCTGTTATTTTTACTGCTATCTTTGTTGTTTTTCTTCGTCCTTTGTCTCTTATCCTCCAGCCTCACGGAAGGGATTTCACTAAACGCATTATTAAGCGGGGAAAAAAGGAAGAGAGGCAAAAGAAAGATAGGTGAGAGGATTTTGGAGAAAGAGGAAAGGGGTAAAGAAGAAAAATCAATGGTCAAGAATTTCTTATGAATATAAGTGAACTAGTGTTCTAGAATATTCTCTAGGAACAGTACCAGTTATCGATCTCTGAATTAATTTCGGTCTTGAAGAATATTAACTTTTCGCTTAAGTTGTCCCCATAATCCTCTTCTTTCTCTCTATCTTCCTTCTCTTGCTTCTTTCTTCTCATGTTCTTGAATTTCTTCTCCGGTATTTCTTATTCTTTCTTCAGCTCCCCTTTTCATTTTCTATCTCCTTTATCTCCTTCACCTTCTTGGATTATTACTCTTTTTCTTCCTACTCTTCTTTCTTCACCCCTTTTTCCCCCTCTTTCATCCCTCAGAGACTAAAGTAACCTGGTCATGCCTATGTTGCAATAGGTACATTATTTTCCTACTTTTTTTTTTTACTTCAATCAACAGTTCCTTTACTTCTTCCTCGTTTTCATTTTTTTCTTCAATGTCTCTCTTGTTGTCGTGTATCTTTTCTTATTCTTATCGGTCTTTTTGTCTTACTTCTTCCCCCCTCCCCACCATCTCTTCCTCCTTCTCCTCCTCCTCCTCCTTTTTCTTCTTCTTCCTCCTCCTCCTTTTCTTCTTCACCTTGCCATCCTCCTCCTCCTTCTTCTTACTTCTTCTTCTTCTTCTTCTTCTTCTCCTTCTCCTTCTCTTTCTCCTCCTCCTACTCCTCCTCCTCCTCCTCCTCCTCCTCTTCTTCTTCTTCTTTCTCCACTTCGCCATCCTCCATTTCCTCTTCTTCCCCTTCTTCGTCTCTCACCTTCTCCAGTGGTGGATCGAAATAAACGAAATTAAATAAATAAATAAATGAATAAAACAATAACTGAAAAACAGGAAACTAGAAAGTTGAGAAAAGCAAAGAAATCTAAAAAGAGATGTAAGTTACGGGGAACTGAGCAAAGGGGAAGCGAAAGCTCGTGTTTGTGGTTGGTTTGCCTCTTGGGATGGGGAGGGGAGTTAGCAGGGGGAAGGGAGGGGAAATCAAGGGGTGGGGGTAGCAGGGGGAGGGGTGAGGAAACAGGGGGGCAGTGAGGGGAAGAGTGGTGAAACAAAGGGGG
>NW_027218071.1:12500-14715 GCF_042767895.1 Penaeus vannamei | reverse complement strand
TACATAGATAAATAACGAATAATACACACCCACACGCAAAACAAATATAAAAAACACACGCGTAAATAATGAATGAAATTACAGTGCTATATGCACGTACACTCATTCACAAAGTTACTGATAAGCGACACACAACGAGTACTCACCTGCAGGAGGTCTGTCCTGCGCCTCTCCCCCGACGCTCGCGCACGTAAGCAGGCGCAGCAGGAGAGGCAGCAGTAGGGAGACCATCTCGAATTCACCCTTCTTTAGCTCTTCCGATTCTATTTCACTCCGTCGGTTTTTCTAGCAATACCATTGGCTAAAAGTACCGAGCGATGTCCCCCTTCGTCGACTCTGGGTGGTATTTGCTTCTATACCATAAAGTCTACATTGGTATCTCTCCCTGTCTTCTTGGCTGCCTTCCCTACAGGATCTGGAGAAGAGACAAAGGGAATGGAATTAATACCACAGCGTATCGGATATCGTAATGAATGATGGGCCTAATGAAGGAGGGAATTTGCCCGAGAGGATGCTGTCAGAAACTACTTTCCCTGCGGCAGAAGTCTATCTCCAACGGGAATTACCATAATGGCTTTTAAGGAAGGGTCATACGTCACTATGTGTCTATTCTCCCTGTGTCTTTCGTTATCTGTTTATCTCTCTGTCTGTTCGGGGTTTTCTCCTATCTTATTATGATGTATGTATGCATAGATACGTAAATGTATCGGCAAAATAAAAATGCATCATTCATAAGTCGATAAACGTATTGATAAGCAACTGGAAAAAATAAATCAATTTCGATAAAGCCTAAAACGCGAATTTTGAAGTTTGTGTTCCATAATGCAACACGAAAAGAAAGAAAAAAAAATTTGGTAAGAAAACAAAGAGACATACAAAATATTCATGCATTTGAGCTCTGGAGGTTTCGTCGGCTCCTCCACGTTATATAGACCGACGAACGAACGCACGAATGGGTCATAAATAAAACTGGAAATATAAATCTACTCGTTGATATCAATAAGCGCAAAATCTCTTCTGTAGGATACGTAGCACGGAGCAAGGAACTAGGATATGGCTTACGAATGGCCGCGATTTACGGGGAGGGAGAACAGGGAAGGGCAAATAAAATGATGACGTTAACATTAAAATTATAACAGGACTGAACGCTGTCGGCGTAATAAGAACGTTGCCTGTCTGTCTCTCAGTTTCTCTTCGTCCCTCTCTCTGTCTTTTTCGGTCTTATTCCCCCCCTCTTTGTCTCTATTTATCCCTCTATATCTTTCTCATTCTCTCTCCCTCCCTCTCTGTCTCTCTCTTTCTCTCTCTCTCTCTCTCTTTCTCTCTCTCTCTCTCTGTATATATATATATATATATATATATATATATATATATATATATATATATATATATATATATATATATATATATATATATATATATATAACATACTAACGAGCCTTTAAGACAACATATTTTCCGTGTGTCAGATCATCGAATCTATCAGAAGGAGAACATGTCTTCCCGAAACACCAATAACTTCGCGATAGCAAATAACGAAACATCGCGTCGCTAGTTGACGAGCCTGATCTAGGAGGCTGTCATTCTTCCAGGAGGATCTTGCGCCTCGCAACGACTGCAACATGGCTCTTATCTTTACACTTATTACCAAGCGGCGCTCGCTATCTTTATCCCGAAAGCCTCGTCTAGAAAGAGAAGAAGAAGGAAAAGAAGGAGAAGAAAATGAAGATAACGCCATTAATTCTTGTCCATAAATCGGAGAAAGAGACAGCTATTGACTCGGTGATGAAAGCAATACGTAAAGAGATGAGCGGTAAGTGGGAAGAAGAAGAAAAATTGAGAAAGGAGGTGAAATAGCGAGCGACATGAAGAGTGGAAGAGCTAAGACGACGTATAGAACGAAGGAGGAAATGGAAAAAGAGTGAAAAGGAGGTCAAATGAAAAGGCAAAAACGAAAAAAGGGGAAAAATGGAAATCCTAAAATAGAAGAGAAAACACGGTAAAAAAAATCTCCCAAATTATATAGCAAAATAATACACGAAAAATGGAGAAAAGAAGAAGAAAAATTAGAATACATATGAAAAACAAAAAACAAAAACAAAAAAAGAAAAAGAAGAGAATGCATACAGGAAAAGACCACCTCAAAAAACTAAACAAGATAAAAAGTAAAAAAAAAAAAAAAAAAAAAACTAAAAAAAAAGAAAGAAACAAAAAA
>NW_027218070.1:0-5000 GCF_042767895.1 Penaeus vannamei | reverse complement strand
CCCTCACACATTCCTCTCCTCTTCCACCAAAGCACACGAACGCAAGAACGCAATCACGAACAAAAGCAATCACCTTTCTTATCGCTAATACGCCACGCCATCGCTCTCTCTCCTCCCTTCCCCTCTCCTCTCTCCTCTCCCCTTTTTTTCGCGGAGTCAACACCCGCGGCACAATGTCCCCGAGAGCACACACACAATCCCACGTCTCGCCGCCAGAAGATGAATCCTTTTCAGGCGTCGGGGACCTCGGGCTCACTGCAGCCGTCGGGAGTGTGTTGGGCTTCCGCTCGCTCCAGAGACTGATGGCTGGAAAATGGAATTATTCCACTTGTGTCTCTCCGTCTTTTTCGCCCAGCTTTTTCTTCTCCCCTTGTGTCTTTTGCTTTTTACTTCTTCCTTCTTCTGTTTTATTTTCTTATTAATTTTATTTTTCGTCTTATTGTTCCAGTTGGTTTTCGTAATCGACGTGTTTCTATGTTTTGTTTTGTTTTCTTTCTGTCTCTTCTTTTCTTTGTGACCGAGTTTCTGTACCATTTTCCTTGTCTCTTTCTTTCTGTTTTTCTTTTTTTCATGATTTCACTTGTATCTTTATTTTTATTCTGTCTTCTCTGTTTTTTTTCCTTCATCTTTTACTCAGTTGCCTCTGCTTGTGCCTCCCTGTTATCATATATTTTTCTTTCTTTTGTTTCTTTTCTATCCTACATTGTTTTCTTTTACTTTTCGATTATACAGACACACAAAAAGGATATCAAATGAAAAACAAGATCACTTACATTCACAAAAAATATTATTTGATAAATGCATGTAAAGATTATGCATTTCAACAGATGAGGATACAGGTACAACGATAGAAATTCGGACAAATATACTGCCATATATAAAAGATTTAACAGATAAATGTACAAGCGCCTCTAACCGTGTAATACATACACTAGTCGGAAGCGTGCCAGCGAGTGTGCGAGTGTACGAACGCCCGCGGGCAGACGTTAATCTGTCATCATGTGTTTAGCTCGACGCCCATCCCGCACGTTCACGCCCACTCGACGGGCCTGTCTTGTGTAGCTCCGCCCAGGCACGCCCCTCAAGCACGCACAAAAGAATGCAATGAGAGAGAGAGAAAAAAAAAAAATGTTCTTTTTTGTGAAGAGATAGGGTGTTCTCTCTGCGATGTTAACAGAATAATTTCTGAATAAAAAGAGGAGGAGGAGGAGGAAAATGAATGTGCAGAGCAATTGATAATTTGATGGATATTGATAGTGGGATGATACATGGATGAAGGGTGGATGGCTGGATGGATAATGTGTCAGATGTGCGGCTACAGAAATGAATGGATTGGGGGAGAGTTTCTGGCACATAGTTGTTTATAAATGATGAGCGTTTATGTCCCATTAAGATCTTAATGTTGTTGATAATTAGGCCTGGTGTAATTATGCAGCCACAGAATAAGACGGTTGAATTAACATATGAGAAGTGGAAACACACACACATTTAAACACACGCATACACACATACACATACGCACACGCTCACTCAAACACAGACACACACACGCACACGCACGCACACACACACACACACTTAAACATACTTAAACACGAAACACACAAATACGCTTAAATACTAACACACACAAACACACACCCACAGACACACACACACAATTAATTAAACATAAACACGAAAACACAATTACGCTTAAACACTAACACACACCTACACACATACACACACACATACAAGTATTTGTTCATTATTGTCGATCCCCACATCAAACACCCATGGCTATCTAGGTATTAGAACTGATGTTGCTTTTAATATGTAATGCATCTCATAACTTTCCTTCTCATGTACCCATTGATCTGTTCTAACATAAGAACAAGTAATTGAGTGCGTAAGTTTTATTACAATCGTGTTTATCTATAAGCATCGGACAGTATTTGTTCCGCCATTAGTCATTTGGCTCCTCGTCGTGCAAGGCTAAAAAGGGTCCAGCAGTTCAATTAATCAACAGGGTTAGGAATTGTTAGCAAAGTGTTTGTTATAACAATATGGAGCGATGGTATATGGAAGGAGAGAAATTGTGCCTGTGCTCTGGCAGGGGACTGATGCATGGGGTGATGGAAAGTAGAGAGATAGATATATACAGAGAAAGTGAGAGATATGGAAAAAGAGAGGAAGAGGGAGAGAGAGGGAGAGAGGGAGATAGGGATAGAGATAGAGATAGATAGATGGATAGAGAGAGGGGAGTAGATAGAGAAAGAGAAAGAAAGAGAAGAATATATATAAATATAAAGAGAGAAGGAAGAAGCAGACAGAGAAACAGACAGATAAGACATAAAGTTAGGCAAACAGAAGGATAGAGAGAGAAAAAGGGGAGGAGGAAAGGAAGAGACAGAGAGAGAGAGAGAGAGAGAGAGAGAGAGAGAGAGAGAGAGAGAGAGAGAGAGAGAGAGAGAGAGAGAGAGAGAGAGAGAGAGAGAGAGAGACAGTTTGCTATCACGCTGTTTACCACTCTGTATGGCTGGACTTAGTAAGTACGTGGAACGTGGTATAGTGTCATGAATTATCAAAAAGCTGGTCACCAACATTGTTCTTGTAAAGAACAATGGTAGAATGGTTTGCTTAATCGATAATGTTAGATTATTAGGTATCTACTTAACATTCCATTACGTTTCTTGAGCTCATAGCTCATCCTTATCTATTTCACAAAAAGAGAAAACCGAAAGAAATAAAACAGAGAAAAGGAAAAGAAAGAAAGAAAGAAAGAAAACAGTCGCGGAATTCAGCTGCTTCAGGATGTTCTATTACTGAGGCAAGTTGACGTGTTTCTCGCAAAGTCCGTCTGCATAATCTAAGACCTAGTGATTAGAAGGCCTGTAGTGCGAACAAAGGCGCTGAGTCTATTTTGCGGGGTCTTCCTTTAACATTCTTTGTAAATTAAAGGGGAAAGTCACTCTCTATTGTAATATAGTCACAAGTTGTGAGTTTCTTCTCTAAAATGTGATTTTTTTCCATCTTAGAATTATTCATACTAGAGGTTCTCACTTCAATGTGACCTTAGCAAATTTCAAAATATTCTCTGATGAATCTGTGCAACTTCGACACTCTAGAAAAACAAGAACAAGTACAGAAATAGCAGGAACATTATAGTGCCATGACGTAGTCGAAGTGCTCACCTCTTCTTGGAAACATTTACAATTTCATGCCACACCGATACCCCAAACTTGGTCTAATATCAACAGCAATGAAATATTACCACGTCTCATGGAAGAGTGCGAATCCTTTCCGTAACTGCTTTTGGAAATATTGCTCTCGTCTGATTTGACACCCGAACACCATCCTCACTCAAGCTTAGAGGCGCAAAAATGGCTGTTCGCATTCGTTAGGGTGTATAGAACGTGCTCTGTCTCACTAGTATTACACTAGTCGAAACCGTTTCAACATATCTATCACAAGCAAAACATGTCTGAGACATGTTTGAACCCAAAAGACGATTTAATCTCTTGTGCACCTCCTTCAGCCACCCCATGGGCGGCCTTATGGAACATGGAATGTCACGTGTAGGGGCAAAATGTATTTTTTTTTTTTTTTTTACTAATTCTCGTTTTGTATAATTTGATCGAAATTTCCAAAGGTCTAAACCCAAAATCAAGATTGAATTTAAATAATGGAAAATATGGTGTCAAAAACAAAAGTGTCTGTCGATATTAACACGATGGCAGTGAGGCCAAATGGGCAGTTGCCATGGAAACTGCTCCCAAGATCACACTGGGAGCAAGTCGAACCCAGAGAAAAGTCTGCAAAATTGGAGATATCATTTCCCCTTTTAATAACATCAGAGTCAGTGTTGAGGTGTTTAATAAACTCTAATTAAAAAGATGAGTAAGATCGGGTATTTCCAAAAAACGTAGTCATGTAAACACACACACATACACATACACACACACACACACACACACACACACACACACACACACACACACACACACACACACACACACACACACACACACATACACACGCACACACACGCATACACACGCACACACACACATACACACGCACACACACATACATACACACACACACAAATGCACACACACACACACACACGCACACACACACACACACACACACACACACATATATATATATATATATATATATATATATATATATATATATATATATGTAAGTATGTATGTATGTATATATGTATATATAAATAAATAAATATATATATATATATATATATATATATATATATATATATATATATATATATATGTGTGTGTGTGTGTGTGTGTGTGTGTGTGTGTGTGTGTGTGTGTGTGTGTGTTCGCGTGCGTGTGCGTGTGTGTGTGTATGTATATATGTCGAGATCAATATTGATTGACATTAAAAAGTATTTGCTGTAGAACTAATAAAGTAAATTATAAGTATCATCTGTTAGAGGTTGGTTTGTTCAAATGTTAACTCCGTGGGGGGGGGGGGAGATGGTCACCGTCCTTTGTCAGACGCGTCCTTGCTCTCGCCCCAAGACAGTATGTTAAGTGCTGGGTATTGATGACCTTGTTTAACCCAGAACTTGAAGGTTGTTGAGTCCATGTGTATTGGATAGAGATAACTGGGACAGCGTCCTTGCTCTCGGCTCGAACACAGTCGATCCGAAACAGGCCATGTTTAAAGGTATCTGAAAGGATATTTCATTTACCATTATTGCTACTGTTATTATTATTATACTATATTTTGTTCATTTATTTTATTTATTTATTTATTGCCTGTGGGAAAAAAAACGCAACAAAAATTATCCTAAGGAAACAACGCCAAGGAATAGACTGGGAAAGTAACTGAGGATCAACGTAAAGAAAAGGAAAATCAAGAAAGCATCGATCACTTACTCGTCTAATTAAATAACGGAAAGATACCAGGGGAAGGGGGGGGGTACCCTTGATCGCATCTCACGATTTATATATATATATATATATATATATATATAT
>NW_027218069.1:12500-14706 GCF_042767895.1 Penaeus vannamei | reverse complement strand
TTTTTGGAGGGGGGGAGGGGGGGAGGGGGTGTTGGAGGGGGTGTTGGAGGGGGGGAGAGGGTGGGTTGGAGGGGGGGGGGGGAGGGGGTGAGGGTGTTGGAGGGGAGGGGAGGGGGGGTGGGTGTGTTGGGGAGAGTGGGGGGAGGGGGTGTTGGAGGGTGGAGGGTGTGTGTTGGGGGTTGTGGGTGTGTGTGTGTGTGTGTTGGGGGAGGGTGTGTGTGTTGGAGGGGAAGGGGTTTTGGGGGGGAGGGTGTGTGTGTGTGTTGGAGGAGGTTTCACAGTGTGTGTGTGTTGGAGGGGGAGGGTGTGTGTGTGTGTGTGTTGGGGGAGGGGGTTTTGGGAGGAGGAGATGGGTGTTTTGGGGGGAAGGGGGTGTTTGTTAGTGGGTGTCTTTTTGTTTGTGTGTTTATATGTGTGTTTGTGCGTGTGTTTGTGTATGTGTTGCTGAGGAGTGTGTGTGTGGGGGGGGAGTGTTAGTTTCTTTGTTTGTGTTTATGTGTGTTCGTGTGTGCGTGGGTGTGTTTGTGTATTTGCTTGTGTGTTTGTGCTTGAATGGGATTGCGTGGGTGGGAAATGTGTGTGTGTGTGTGTATTTGGAAGGGGGTGTAGAAGCGGGGGGGGGGGGGAGGGTAGTTGGAGATGAAAGGAGTGCTATATGTGGATATGCGGGTACTGAATGTATATATATGTGTGTGTCTGCTAGAGGTGAGGGGTAGGGGGTGGGGGATTGGATGTAAATATGTAGAGGGGGGGGAGGGGGGGAGGGAGGACTCCATGCATCGGCAAAAAAAAAAAAAAAAAAAAAAATAAAAGAAAAAGAAAAATTGTGTACCTGATTATGGAAGGAGTGTGTGTGTGTCTATCTGGCTCGAATGTGCGTTTCCATGGTCGCGTGTCTTTGTGTGTGGGCGGGCGGGAGGAGGAGGAGGAGGTGGAGGATTGGTGTGTGGGCGCGGGTAGGATTTTTAAGTGCCCGGATAGGTGTGTTGGTTTTGCTTTTAGTCACACCGCTTGGTCACACCGTGTTTCCCTCTCTGGTATACTCTCTCTCTCTATTTTTTTCATTGATTCATTAAATATCATGTTTATATGGGTGTAGTTTCCTGTTCACTGGCGCATACGAGCGGGTGTACACACACGCAAAGAAACAAAGAAACAAACACACACAAAAACAAGCAAATACATACATACAAACAAACAAATTATCACACACACACAAAGAGACAAGTAAACAAACGGACACACAGACAAACTAATAAACACACACACACACACACACACACACACACACATTCACACACACACACACACACATTCACACACACACACACACACACACACACACGCGCGGTCTCCTTGCCTTCCTTTCCCGAAACACAAACACGCACGCTCACATACCTGTACATATAACTGAAACACCCGGTTCTTCTCGTTTCCCCAGCCCCTTCGATGCCCCCTCCTACTCTTTTTTTTCTCCTTCCATTTCGTATTTCTTCCCGTTATTCACTATTCCTATCTTGTATTCTTCTGTCACTTTATTCGTTATCTTATACCTTTCCATCTTCCCGTTCTCTTCTCCATATCTTCCACTTCTATCACTTTCCCCGTCTTTCCCTCTTCCTCTTCCTTTATTCTATTCCTTCCCCATCATATCCCTCTTCCTTCTCTTCTCTATCTCCCATCTTTAACACTTGCCCTTGCTCCCCCTTCTTTACCCTATTCCATGTTCCCTTTCCCCTTAAAAAAAAAAAGAAAAAAAAAACTCTTGGTAGACAATTGGTACCCGTATCACCCGTTTGTAGACAGATGGTGACCGTGCCACCTGCTTGTTTACAGCTGGTAGCCATGTCATTTTTCTGTGGACAGCTGGTACCTATGCTACTTGTTTATGGACAGCTGGTAGCCATGTCGTTTGTTTGTGGATAGCTGGTACCCATACCACTTGCTTGTGGGACAGTAGGTGCCCTTGTCACCTGTTTATGGACAGTAGGTACCCATACCATCTGTTTGTGGACAGCTGGTAGTCATACCACCTGTTTCATTCCGTATGCGTTGCCTCATCTACTCAGCTCATAACGAGTCTTTGTTGGTCTGCTGCTCGTGTGGGGGTGGGGTGGGGGTGGGGGGGGGGGCTTAAGGTAGTGGGGGAAAAGAAGGAAAATAGTTCCATCGATGTATGGTGTCTGTTTTCCTTATATGGTGATGG
>NW_027218068.1:12500-14696 GCF_042767895.1 Penaeus vannamei | reverse complement strand
TTTTCTCCGAATATAAAGATCTTAGTCTCATTTAAACGAACCTAGCATTTTTACGCAAACACACCGGCGATTCATATTTTTTTCGCACATTGGCAAATGCGTAATAAGATAGAATACGTTAAGTAGGCTAATCAAGGGTGATCTATTCCACCCTTGAGTATTTCTTTGTGATTAACAAAGGGTTGGATAGGTTAACTTAAGCTGGGTTACGTAAAGTTAACCTAGGTCAGAGTAAGGTAGGTATACAATACTACCCTCCCCGCTCACACTCGTGCATGATCATATATATGCATGTACGTGTTACGGGTGTGACATTTCAGCGCTCAGCAGGCAAACGGATAACCTTCCCACTCTCCCCTAACATAATCCTCTCGCTGGGGTATATAGGGTACAGATTCCTCAAAAGGGTGCGCTGGCGTTGGGGGTACAGATTCCACAACGGGGTACGCTGGTATTGGATCTGGCAAGGGTATACGTATATCAGACGGAGGTAAATGATATTATGATAATGCTGTTTGATATTCTTAGTTGATCCCGTCTTCATTGCCTTAATGAACTCCAGGAATATCTAACCATTCTCATCACTACTGCTTAGGTATTCTATGATTACAATCGTCGCCTTATCACATTTATCATGCAATCTTCTGACGTGACCTGCTATTCCACCCCTGATTATTTTTGCGATTAACAAAGGCTAAAATTTTACACTTTTTTTAGGGCAAAAATCCCGTTTTCGAGGTCATTTTGTTTTTTACCTTTTTGAGAACCCCTTGTTATTTATTTATTTTTTCTTCTTCCCCCTGAATTTGTACTTTCTGTGATAGAAACTCGGTATACAGGGATGCTTCCTATTATAAATTGTTCGATCTTATCCCATCTCCTCTCTTCCATCACTTGCCTTTCTAGCTCTAGTTCTCCCTACTTACTGCCTCTTTACCTCACTCTACCAAAACAAATTCAGAGAAATGAAATAGGAAAGGGACAAGGAAATAACAAAAGGCAAACCTATTACAAAGAAGTTATACTACGATTATTTCTCGTAACAGCCTTAACATTCTCCTTATCCCTCTCATGCGAGCCCAAGGTCGACCTGGTGCGTTGTTTATGAACACGGCCTACAGCCCCCTCTCAAGGGTTAGTCAACACTCCTTGGTGCTTCGTTTTCGCCACTTGAAGACGATGCAAGTTGTATTAATCATGCGCCCATCTTCCAGATCATAGCAACTGGTTGATGAAGAACACGTAAAGGAAATTTGAACATGAAAGAAAGGTTTTGTTCTGTTCTCGAAGAAGTAACGGAGGGTGAGGTGGTCGCCGCTATCAAAGAGCAGTAACGCATCGAGACGAGGACCTCAAGGGGGAAGGTTATCGTTCTTCCCATATAGGGAGATTTTCATGGCGACGCAACTGTCTGGAGTTTGAAAATAACGGGCCATAAATAGACTTTACGGTAAATAAACACATACACCCTACAAACACAGTACAAACACATGCGGATATACAAACATTAAATATGTACAAACATATATACATACACAATAAAACATGCAGAAGCACATGCCGGCCACACACATGCAGAGCACCACACATACGTTCACATATTCAAGCACACACACACACAAACACACGCACACACGCACGCACACACACACACGCACGCACACACACACACAACAAACAAACAAACAAACGCACACTCAAACACACACACATACCCCCACTCACCCACAAGCACATGCACGCTCGCTACACAAAAGCCTTGGCCTCGAACATTGCTCCCAGACCCGCAGACCTGCAGACCGACTTTGAACCCCTCGAAGGCGCCTTGCAACTCCCCCCCCCCCCCCATCACTCACCCTTCCCACTCACATTTTCCCATAAATGTCCTAACACCGCCAGCCCCCGTGGAAACTATCTTTAACATCTCCTGTCTGACGTTCTTCCGAGCGCGAGTGTGTGTGTGTGTGTGTGTGTGTGTGTGTGTGTGTGTGTGTGTGTGTAAAAGAGAGAGAGAGAGAGAGAGAGAGAGAGAGAGAGAGAGAGAGAGAGAGAGAGAGAGAGAGAAGAGAGAAGAGAGAGAGAGAGAGAGAGAGAGAGAAGAGAGAGAGAAGAGAGAGAGAGAGAGAGAGAGAGAGAGAGAGAGAGGAGAGAGAGAGAGATGAGAGAGAGAGAGAGAGAGAGAGAGAGAGAGAGAGA
>NW_027218065.1:7500-10000 GCF_042767895.1 Penaeus vannamei | reverse complement strand
GTAGGAAATTATTAGAATTGGGTTGATTATTGCTATTATTGCAATTATTACGCAAATCATCATTATAAGTATCATTGTATAATTATTATCATAATTATTGTCCAAATTACTCTCATAATTACCATTATTATCGTCATTATTGTCATTATTGATATTGATAATCATCCCAATTAGCAGAATTAATGGTAAAATCATCATAATCATCATTTAAACTGGAAAAAGGGGGGTTTTCGAGTCATCTCTCAGAAGGCTGTATTTTGCTAGATTTCGCCGGTTTTTCGACTTTTTGGATTTTTCTCCTTTTAGCCTTTTTCTCATTATAGATGGGCTTTATAATGATAATTATCATCATTATTATCATTACTGTCATTATTGCCCTAATTACCCTTAATATAGTCATTATAATAATCATTATCTAAATTATTAATGTCATTTTCATCATTATAATGATTTTAATAATGATATTGACAATAATGATAATTCTTGAGATAATAACAATAATGATAATGATTATAATAACAATAATGGCCGGGATATATTTAATTTTATTTTTATTTCTATCATTGTCGTTATTATTAGTGTTATTAGTAGGAAAATCATTAGAATATTGTTGAGTATTCTTATTATCGCAATTATTAGGCAAATCATCATTATAACTATCATTATATAATTTTTATTATAATTATTGTCCTAATTACTCGCATGATTATCATTATTACCGTCATTATTGATGGGGCTATCATCAAAATCATCCTAATTAGTAGAATTATTGCTAAAATCATCATAATCATCATTTAAACTGGAAAAAGGGGGGTTTTCGACTCATCTCTCAGAAGGCTGTATTTTGCTAGATTTCGCCGGTTTTTCGACTTTTGGGATTTTTCTCCTTTTAGCCTTTTTCTCATTATAGATGGGCTTTATAATGATAATTATCATCATTATTGTCATTATCATCATCATTATTATCATTACTGTGATTATTGCCCTAATTACCCTTAATATAGTCATTATAATAATCATTATCTTAATTATTAATGTCATTTTCATTATTATAATGATTTTAATAATGATAATGGCAATAATGATAATTCTAGAAAGAATAACAATAAAATTTATTATAATAACAATAATAGCCGTGTTATAATTACTTTTATTATTATTTCTGTTATCATTGTCGTTATTATTAGTGTTAGTAGGAAATTATTAGAATTGTGTTGATTATTGCTATTATTGCAATTATTACGCAAATCATCATTATAAGTATCATTGTATAATTATTATCATAATTATTGTCCAAATTACTCTCATAATTACCATTATTATCGTCATTATTGTCATTATTAATGGGGTTATCATCAAAATCATCCCAATTAGCAGAATTAATGGTAAAATCATCATAATCATCATTTAAACTGGAAAAAGGGGGGTTTTCGAGTCATCTCTCAGAAGGCTGTATTTTGCTAGATTTCGCCGGTTTTTCGACTTTTTGGATTTTTCTCCTTTTAGCCTTTTTCTCATTATAGATGGGCTTTATAATGATAATTATCATTATTGTCATTATCATCATTATTATCATTACTGTCATTATTGCCCTAATTACCCTTAATATAGTCATTATAATAATCATTATCTAAATTATTAATGTTATTTTCATCATTATAATGATTTTAATAATGATATTGACAATAATGATAATTCTTGAGATAATAACAATAATGATAATGATTATAATAACAATAATGGCCGGGATATATTTAATTTTATTTTTATTTCTATCATTGTCGTTATTATTAGTGTTATTAGTAGGAAAATCATTAGAATATTGTTGAGTATTCTTATTATCGCAATTATTAGGCAAATCATCATTATAACTATCATTATATAATTTTTATCATAATTATTGTCCTAATTACTCGCATGATTATCATTATTACCGTCATTATTGATGGGGTTATCATGAAAATCATCCTAATTAGTAGAATTATTGCTAAAATAATCATAATCATCATTTAAACTGGAAAAAAGGGGGTTTTCGACTCATCTCTCAGAATGCTGTATTTTGCTAGATTTCGCCGGTTTTTCGACTTTTTGGATTTTTATCCTTTTAGCCTTTTTCTCATTATAGATGGGCTTTATAATGATAATTATCATCATTATTGTCATTATCATCATCATTATTATCATTACTGTGATTATTACCCTAATTACCCATAATATAGTCATTATAATAATCATTATCTTAATTATTAATGTCATTTTCATTATTATAATGATTTTAATAATGATAATGGCAATATTGATAATTCTAGAAAGAATAACAACAATAAAATTTATTATAATAACAATAATAGCCGTGTTATAATTACTTTTATTATTTCTGTTATCATTGTCGTTATTATTAGTGTTATTAGTGGGAAATTATTAGAAATGTGTTGATTATTGCTATTATTGCAATTATTACGCAAATCATCATTATAAGTATCATTGTATAATTATTATC
>NW_027218065.1:0-2500 GCF_042767895.1 Penaeus vannamei | reverse complement strand
ATTATTAATGTCATTTTCATCATTATAATTATTTTAATAATGATATTGACAATAATGATAATTCTTGAGATAATAACAATAATGATAATGATTATAATAACAATAATGGCCGGGATATATTTAATTTTATTTTTATTTCTATCATTGTCGTTATTATTAGTGTTATTAGTAGGAAAATCATTAGAATATTGTTGAGTATTCCTATCGCAATTATTAGGCAAATCATCATTATAACTATCATTATATAATTTTTATTATAATTATTGTCCTAATTACTCGCCTGATTATCATTATTACCGTCATTATTGATGGGGTTATCATGAAAATCATCCTAATTAGTAGAATTATTGCTAAAATCATCATAATCATCATTTAAACTGGAAAAAGGGGGGTTTTCGACTCATCTCTCAGAAGGCTGTATTTTGCTAGATTTCGCCGGTTTTTCGACTTTTGGGATTTTTCTCCTTTTAGCCTTTTTCTCATTATAGATGGGCTTTATAATGATAATTATCATCATTATTGTCATTATCATCATCATTATTATCATTACTGTGATTATTGCCCTAATTACCCATTATAATAATCATTATCATAATTATCAATGTCATTTTCATTATTATAATGATTTTAATAATGATAATGGCAATAATGATAATTCTAGAAAGAATAACAACAATAAAATTTATTATAATAACAATAATACCCGTGTTATAATTACTTTTATTATTATTTCTGTTATCATTGTCGTTATTATTAGTGTTATTAGTAGGAAAATCATTATAAAACCCATCTATAATGAGAAAAAGGGCTAAAATGAGAAAAATAAAAAAAGTCGAAAAACCGGCGAAATCTACCAAAATACAGCCTTCTGAGAGATTAGTCGAAAACCCCCCTTTTTCCAGTTTAAATGATGATTATGATGATTTTACCATTAATTCTGCTAATTGGGATGATTTTGATGATATATATTTATACACACACACACATATTTATATATATATATATATATATATATATATATATATATATATATATATATATATATTTGTTTATTTATATATATATATATATATATATATATATATATATATATATATATATATATATATATATATATATATATATATATATATATATATATATATATATATATATATATATATATATATATATATATATATATATATATATATATATTTATATATATATATTTATATATATATATTTATATATATATTTTTATATATATATTTATATATATATATATATATATATATATATATATATATATATATATATATATATATATATATATATATATATATATATATATATATATATATATATATATATATATATATATATATATATATATATATATATATATATATATATATATATATATATATATATATATATATATATATATATATATATATATATATATATATATATATATATATATATATATATATATATATATATATATATATATATATATATATATATATATATATATATATATATATATATATATATATATATATATATATATATATATATATATATATATATATATATATTTATATATATATATATATATATATATAAATATATATATATATATATATATATATATATATATATATATATATATATATATATATATATATATATATATATATATATATATATATATATATATATATATATATATATATATATATATATATATATATATATATATATATATATATATATATATATATATATATATATATATATATATATATATATATATATATATATATATATATATATATATATATATATATATATATATATATATATATATATATATATATATATATATATATATATATATATATATATATATATATATATATATATATATATATATATATATATATATATATATATATATATATATATATATATATATATATATATATATATATATATATATATATATATATATATATATATATATATATATATATATATATATATATATATATATATATATATATATATATATATATATATATATATATATATATATATATATATATATATATATATATATATATATATATATATATATATATATATATATATATATATATATATATATATATATATATATATATATATATATATATATATATATATATATATATATATATATATATATATATATATATATATATATATATATATATATATATATATATATATATATATATATATATATATATATATATATATATATATATATATATATATATATATATATATATATATATATATATATATATATATATATATATATATATATATATATATATATATATATATATAATATTATTATATGTATATTATAAAATATTAAAATTATATTAAAATCTATCTATATTATATCTATATATATTATATCTATATCTATATCTATTCTATATTATATCTTTTATTAATCTAT
>NW_027218064.1:2500-5000 GCF_042767895.1 Penaeus vannamei | reverse complement strand
GGAGAGGAGGGGGGGAGAGAAAGAAGAAGAGAGGAAGGGAGAGGGAGGAAGAGAGAGAGATAAGAAAATATAAAAGAAAGAGAGGGGGAGGGAGAGGGGAGTGTGGTGGAAAAGAGAGAGATGGGGAGAGAGAAAGAGAGACAGAGACAGAGAGAGACAGAGAGAGACACAGAGAGACACAGAGAAAGAGAGAGAGACACACAGAGAAAGAGAGAGAGAGACAGAGAGAGGGAGGGAGAGAGAGGGGAGTGGGGGTGGAAAAGAGAGAGAGAAGAGAAGAGAGCGTGAGTGTGTAGGTATTAATTGCAATGCTTCCGCCTCGCGCAGGAGGCTTCTGAACACGATTTCTAATCAAGGGACTCGTTTGTTCAAAAGAAAATCCATATCAAGCAATAACAATTTATCATATGAATTAATATCAATAGTACTTTCCAGAAAACCTTGATTATATTACATCCTTTCCCACATTGCATCTTTCATATTTAATGTGATAAATTAATGTTTTTATTCGTGTTTGTTTCCCTTCAACGGATGACTCAGCGTTATTTTTGCTTTAGACTACGGTACTGTAATGAATGTATTGTTGAAATGAATAGCACTGTCAACCAAATGTTATCAATTGTTTTCACTGATTACCAGTATTATTCTAGCCTCATTCCCATCATATTGTCTTTGAAATTATGAGTACTATAATTACTACCATTCGTATCAAACAGTATAGTCAATGTTCAAATTCATGTTCTATAGATGAAAATGTATGTGTGTGAACAGCAGTAATTCTAAAGATAAGGAACATGAAGTAAGGTGAAGATAATGATTTTGGACATAATGGAGTCCCTTTCATTGGAGTTGTATGATGTTCACATTTTCTCACACAATTTCCTGTTCGCTTCCATCACGCACACACGCTGTAATGTACCGAAGCCTTAATCTGAATATTTACCCAAAAGCAATTATATTTCATAAAACTTGGTGCCAACGTTAGATAGTCATATAACAGAAGGTCTTTATTAAATGCCGGATATTGCAATACAAACATAGTTGATGTGGAATAATAAACATATTTCACGGAGGTGTTTCTTGCCACAAGGATATTTAGGGAGAGATGCAATTATTGACAGATAGTAAGGATAAAACATCATGATTGACGGATATTCGAGATAAGTTGGGGTTATTGGGAAAATATTACGTCCATAAACAGCGTTTGACGTTTATATCTGGCACGTTAATGGCTTTATACTGTTGGTTTAAAAATTTCTGAGAAATCAGACACATATTCCCTAACTGGAAGGAGACAGTTTGTTACGTAATATTCACACGCGGTATCACGTGATCAATTCATGAAGCGGTGAACTAGGTGAGATTTCTCCTTCAGCTTCATATTCTATCCTTGGCATAAAATAACATTTTGTCTCGTGTAATTCTAGCATGTGATTTCATGTGATATAAATTAATAAACCTACGTGCTAAGGATTTGAACTTTAACCTGGGACTGTAATTCCTGACTATACAGCGTTTATATAACAACGAAGCAGACGTCGTAATGAATTCATGCGTCCACACTCCAGAAAGATGGACGTCAAACCCAAACCCATTATTCCCGAATTAAATTTTAATCCTCTTGTATTATTTCGAGGTCGGCGCTGGCTATGGGCTGCTGTTTTATGTCTTGCCGCACAATATATTTCTTCCCAGGGCGACAGAACACTCGCTATCTCAATCAACCCACCGCAATAAAGACAAAAATTGGCCCTGAACTATTTACCCGTACCCTCCTGCGCATCGAGCCCCCCCCCCCCCCCACACACACACATACATACACACAAAAAAAAAAAAAACAGTGGGCATGAAAGCGAAGGTTAAACTCGGGTCCATACCTGTTGGATTATGCAACAGACTGGAAGCAATACTCGTCTCTAATGAACGAAAGGGTCAAGCCTTGGATAAGAAATGTGATCCGAACTTTTATCCGAATAGGAGCCGGGATCAGAGCAGTTTGTTGGCTCTCCTCCCCAACGGCCGGTCGCGCTCAGACGCCCGCTGGTCCTCCGTCTCAACAGGTGCAGCTCAGGGACGACCTCTCGCGCGGCTCTCCTGCCTGACGAACGGCGTTTAGGAAGGATCAATTCCGTGTTTTTCCCCTTCCCTTTTTATTGCTGCTTTTCATCCTCTCCATTTTTCTTCCTTTGGTTTTCCTTTCTTTACTCCTTTTTCTCTCTCGGGCGCCATACTACAAAGGGAACAGGGTAACGAAGCTGAAGCCAATTACGGGGGATGGATTTGCGGAGTAGGAGGAGGGGGGAGGGAGGAGGAGGGGGGAGGGGGAGGGGGGGGAGGGGGAGGGGGGAGAGGGGGAGGGGGAGAAGGAGGAGGAGGAAAAAGAAGAAGAGGAAAAAAGAGGAGGAGGGAGGGAGAGAGGAAGGTGTATGAGAAGGAAGAGGAAGGGGAAGAGCAAGAGGAAGAGGGGGAAGAGCAGGAAGAGGAAGGGGAAGAGCAAGAG
>NW_027218061.1:12500-14678 GCF_042767895.1 Penaeus vannamei | reverse complement strand
TTTTTTAAATGTGTTGTGGGGTTATATATATATATATATATATATATATATATATATATATATATATATATAAATATATGTATATATACATATATATATATATATATATATGTATATATATATATATATATATGTGTGTGTGTGTGTGTGTGTGTGTATGTATGTATATATGTATATATGTATGTACATGTATATATATATATATATATATATATATATATATATATATATATATATATATATATATATATATATATATATATATATATATATCACACACACACACACACACACACACACATATATATGCGCGCGCGTGTGTGTGATATTGGTGCAAATTGCCCGTACCTTTTCAAAATCTGAGATACCTGACCATTCCGAATCATCCATACAGCCTGTTCAGGTAAACCTGTTATCTCTGTTATCGCATTTCTATGTATCAGAAGCATAGGGCACTGTAATATTTGGTATATCAATGTATGTGATCTAAGTAAACTACACACCCTGCATTCTTTTTCTTGTTTGCTTGTTGGAACGCCTAACTCCCAGTAGTATTTATATCCAAGCTTGATCCTCATGTACACACTGTCTTTCCATTTGCTCTTGCCCTTCCCATAAGCAAAGTCTGTGTTCGTCGCTAGATGCATGTAGTGTCTCAGAGTATCGCTTTTCCTAATCGCTTTGCCCTTCCTGGCCTCGTCATAGTCTAACTGTATCCTCTTGATATTGCTCTTTGCCTGTTTAAGAGTCCGCATGAATGTCCACCTCATGCTTCCTGGTCGCCTCCTTAGCAGTCTCATCAACAGCTTCATTGAAGGTGACACCTACATGCGAAGGGATCCACACAAATGCAATCACACGCCCCTGACCTCGCAGCCTATGAGCTATCAAACGACACTCGCCAACTATGTGGCCAAACACGGGGTTCTTGTTGTTAAGTGAGTCCAGTGCTCCCCTGCTGTCCACAAAGAAGTAAGAATATTTATTAATGATAATCGCCGTCAGTATTGCCCATAGTTCAGCTTGTGTTGAAGATATGTGATTACTGTCTCATCCCAGTGCTTGTGGTGACCACTCCGCTCCCAGTGAACTGTCTGATGATGCCTCCACACCCGGCTCTGCCATCCTCCAGGACTAACCCACCATAGTAAACATGAGCAATGTTAAGTCGTGTTAGACTATTTATTTCATGGATGTACGTTGACCTGGCTCACACACACACACACACACTCACAGAGAGAGAGAGAGGGAGAGAGAGAGAGAGAGAGAGAGAGAGAGAGAGAGAGAGAGAGAGAGAGAGAGAGAGAGAGAGAGAGAGAGAGAGAGAGAGAGACTTTGTCTTTAATATTTTAGTTTTTTTTTTTCCTTTTATTTTTCATAATTTGCCCGTAGCATCCTTATATTATTATTTTTTTTTTCGTAAGTTTTCCCGTCTCGCCTTCTTCCTGACCTTCCCTCCCTCCTTTATTTTCCTCTTAGCGCTGCGGCCCGGGAACACCATGAACCACGACCCATCCCCTCGAACCGAAACGTCTCCTCCTTCAGGAAACCCATTCCGAAGAGACAGCAGTCGTCCTCGTCGTTTCCGTCCTCGTGCTTCCACTTCCACAGAGGAGAAAGGTCCATAGAACAGAGAAAAGAGGAGAGAAGGGAGGGTCGAAAAAGAAAAGGAGTTGGCAATAAAGACAGAAGAAGCCTCTGCTCACGTGGGTCAGCTGTTCGGTGCCAGTCTACATTTCGCACGTTACGGAGTCCTACAACTCCTCCTCCTTTAGCTCGAGCGACTCCGCCACGTCTTTTGAAATGCACATGAAGGCGGTGGTGTTCGTGTCATGTAAGCCTTCGACGTCTTGGTTGACGGAGATCATCATCCGAAGTACGTAATCCGCTGCCACGGGCTTGGCAAGCCGCTGAATGCAAAGCGTCGACTTCTTGCCGTCCAGCTTGAGATCGCAGAGGCTGCCCATCAGGAAGGCCAAACCGAGGAGGTTTCGGCGGCTGTCCGAGACGTAGGAACCAAATTGCTTGGCGACGGTGAGGCGCGCAGGGTCGTCACCTGGTTTGCCGTTTTTTTCAATTTTGGTATTTTATTAGTTTTGGCCTTCATTTCATTATAATGGGACTCTATGATTATTATTATCATTATCATCATTATTATCCTTATTCTGGACAACACAC
>NW_027218061.1:2500-7500 GCF_042767895.1 Penaeus vannamei | reverse complement strand
TACATATACATTAAAAGACATGCCTTCAGTTATGATGAAGATCCGTAATCAAAAAGCGTTTTGATGGAGAGGAAAGACTGAGTAAAAATAAAGGGAATCGAAGACGGCCGTATTTACATTATCAGGTGACAGATCTTGGCTAGTTCGCGCCCTCATCCGGGGATTTTTGCTGACGTCACCGCCAGCGTCGTTTCCGATTGGCTGTCATTTCGCGAACGAAGCGCCAAAAATTGAGATGTAATCATTATCACCGGATAATGGCATCCTTCGCCTCTAATTATCAAATTCCTCCTCGCCTCCTCAAATATACGTGGGATTTCTATTTTTCGAGAGAGTTAGACTGCGTTCGTGATAGAAATGAAGCCGAACGCGGGAAAAGATGTCCCGTATGTAGACCTATGCGACAAACCGAAATAAAAAACCCGCGCCTGCAATGATAATTCTTACCCGGTGGGAAAATTAGCAGATAGTAACCGTTACACACTCAACCTTCAAAAACCAATCAGAGGCTCGGCCTTTTCGAGAACGAGAAATATGATTGGTCGAACGAAACAGTCCCCCCCCACCCCCCCTCCCCCTCATCCCCCCCACTCCCTCTCTCCCTCCTGCCCCCCTCCCCTCCCCCCCCAACCACCTACCCTCCCCACCCCCCCCTAAAAAAAAAAAAAAAAAAAAAAAAACATAGAGGCGCGGGAACAATAAGTGCTTTAAAAGAAAAACGTGTCCACCCACACTTTAACAATGAACGCTGTGGAGTGAATGTGAGATAATTTGAGACATGAGTACCACAGAAAAAAAAAAACAGCAAGTCACTCAGCTACGAAGTGACTCACGGGGGGGAGTGGGGGGGGAGGGGGAGAGGAGGGAGGAGGAAGGAGGGAGGAAGAGGAGGAGGAGGAGGAGGGAGGTGGGAGGAGGAGAAGAGGAGGAGGGGAGGAGGGAGGAGGGAGGAGGGAGAAGGAGGAGGAGGAGTGGGGAAAGAGGAAAAGGGAGGGAAGGGTGGAGGAGGAGGAAAGGAAGGGGAGGTGAAAGGAGTAAGAGGAAGAGGAGGAGGAGGAAGAAGAGAGGAAGAGGAGGAGAAGGAGGAGGAGGAGGAAAAGTTAAAGAAGAAGAAGAGGAAAAAAAAGAAGAAAAGAAGAAGAAGAAGAAGGAAGATGACAAAGGAGAAATAGGAAGAAAAGGAGGAACGCTAGGCCATAGGAGGAGGAAACAGGAGAAGCTGGAAAAAAAAGAGAAACAATAAGAAAAGGAAGAAACGAAGAAGAAAAAAAAGAAAAAAAGAAAAAAAATAGGAAGAAGGATTAAAAGGATAAGGACAAGGAAGAAGCAGAAGAAGGAAGAGGGAGGAAGGAACCCAAAATATCGTGAGTCACCCTAAAATGTGTTCAAATATTTACAGCGAGAGAAAACAGCCACGTTATGGGGGTCTATATTCACCGAGACTTTAGCCACAGTGTATGTCACGGGTCCAACCTTATTCAAACCGAAGTAAATAAAAGATAAAAGTCATTATCGTATATAAAAGTTATATAAAAGTATATAAAAGTTATATAAAAGTATATAAAAGTATATAAAAGTTATATAAAAGTATATAAAAGTTATATAAAAGTATATAAAGTATATAAAAGTTATATAAAAGTATATAAAAGTATATAAAAGTTATATAAAAGTATATAAAAGTATATAAAAGTATGTAAAAGTATATAAAAGTATATAAAAGTATATAAAAGTTATTATCTTACTCATCATACGCCGAAATGCACAAAAAAAGAAGAAAAAAAGAAAAGAATTAAATAAAGAGAAGTATTATCTTCCTATTAAGAGAGCATCACATGACAAGAGTTAAATGAAACCGAAATAAGATAAAAGATAAAAGTTATTATCGTCATCATGCGCCGAAAAAAAAAAAAAATAATAAATAAAAAATAAAAATAAAGGGGAAAAATATTAGCTTTATATTAAGAAAGCATCACATGACAAGAGTTAAACTGGGATAAACTAAAAGATAAAAGTTATTATCGTCATCATGCGCCGAAATGAAAAAAAGAAAAGAAAAGAAAAAAAAGATAATAATAAAATTAAATAAAGAGAAGTATTATCTTCCTATTAAGAGAGCATCACATGACAAGAGTTAAATGAAACCGAAATAAGATAAAAGATAAAAGTTATTATCTTACTCATCATACGCCAAAATGCATAAAAAAAGAAATAATAAATAAATAGATAAATAGATAAGAATAAAAGGGAGAAATATTATCTTTGGAGTTCAGTCAAACAGAGATAAAATAAAAGATAAGTTATTACTCATCATGCGACAAAAAGCAAAAAAAAAAAAAAAAAAAAAAAAAAAAAAAAAAAAAAATAAATAAATAAATACAAGAACAAAAATAAATTAAAAAAATGAAAAATAGATAAAGGGGAAAAATATTATCTTTATATTAGGAAAGCATCACATGACAATAGTTAAGTCAAACCAAGATAAGATAAAAGATAAAAGTTATTATCCACATCATGCGACAAAATGAAAAAAAAGAAAGAAAGAAAGAAAGAAAGAAAGAAAGAAAGAAAGAAAGAAAGAAAGAAAGAAAGAAAGAAAGAAAGAAAGAAAGAAAGAAAGAAAAAAATTATCATTTAAGAAAACATCACATGACAGGAGTTAAAATTCACTTTGCCGTATTCTGAGATAAACATACTTCCTTATCTTATCTCTTCTATCCTATCCTTCGTCCTAACACCCTCCCCTCCCCCCTCCACCTTCACCCAGGTGGATAAATAGATAAAAAAAAAAAAAAAAAAAAACAGGTGGATAAATAGATAAAAAATACAATAAAAATAAAAATAAAAAATAATAATACTAAAAAAAATTATATATATCGGAGTGTGTTGCAAAGGGTGATGCATAAACAGAGAGGGGGAAGTGAGGTGATGATTTTGCAATGAAGCTCATGTTGAAAGCTTTGGCGGAAGCTCACTTGCAGACTCCGTTGCTGAACCGCCCTTCCTTTCACGTGCAAACGCACACATGTATGCACAGGCTCGGACGCACGCACACAGACACACACACACACACATATACTTAAACAGTGGGAAACACACACACACTCACACACACACACACACCCAGATACCCCCCACACCCACACCCATCCACACACCCACACACACCCATCCACCCACTCACACCCACGCACCCCCACACCCACACACCCATCCACCCACCCACACCCACCCACCCACTCATACCGTCACCCACCCACACACAACCAGACACCCCCCACACCCACACACACCCAGGCACACCCACCCATCCACACCCACCCACCCACACCCACTCACACACACCCATCCACCCACTCACACCCACGCACCCCCACACCCACACACCCATCCACCCACCCACACCCACCCACCCACTCATACCGACACCCACCCACACACACCCAGACACCCCCCACACCCACACACACCCACCCACCCCACCCACCCACACCCACTCACACACACCCATCCACACACTCATACCGACACACACCCACACCCACACCCACCCACACACACCCATCCACACACACACCCACACCCACCCACACACACCCATCCACACACACACACCCACACAGCCACACCCCCCACACACCCACACACACACCCTGTCCACACCCACTCATACCGACACATACCCACACCCACACCCACACAGCCCTCCCCACACCCACACCCTCCCTCCCCCCCACACACCCACACCCTCCCCACTCACCCACACCCATCCACACACACCCATCCACCCTGTCCACACCCACACCCATCCACACCCACAGATCACTCCCCCAGCATCAAAGCTCTTTCTAAACGCACTCGCACGTAATTTCTCCTTCATCTGCCGGGGGAGAGTGAATGAAAATTGTCCTGATAGCATAGGTAGTTAGATGTTGCAAAGTTGCCATCGCTCCTTGCATGGCGAGGGTGTGCATGGCATACTGAATCTCCTGGGGTGGTGGTGGGGGGGGGTAGGTAGGTGAGGGTAGAGGGGAGAGGGTGGGAAGGGGAGGAGGGGAGAGGGGAGGGGAGGGGAGGGGAGGGGAGGGAAGGGAGGGGAGGGAGGGGAGAGGAGGGGAGAGGAGGGGAGAGGGGATGGAGAAAGGAGGGGAGAGGAGAGGAGAGGGAAGGGAGGAGAGGAGAGAGGAGGGGAGGGGAGGGGAGAGGGGAGAGGAAGGGGGGAGAGGAAAGGGGAAAGGGGATGGGGAGGGTAGGGTGAGAGAAGGGGAGGGAAGGGAGAGATAGAAAAATGAAGGAAAGATAAGGATAGGAGGATGGGTGAAGGTGGAGTGAGGGGAGGGGAGGTAAGGACGAAGGATGGGATTAGAGAGATAGGATAACGAAGGATAAGGATAGGGGAATAGGCAAACGTGGAAAAAATAACTGGGTGTTACAAGTAAAAAATGATTTTTTTAGGAAGACATATTGGACAGTAATAACTACGCGTGTGTCCATATATATCTGCATCCCTCTGTCTGTCTTTCTTTTCACTAATCTCTTCATAAAAACATCGATTAACTTTCAGTTTACGCACACACACACACACACACACACACACACACACACACACACACACACACACACACACACACACACACACACACACACACACACAGACACACACATACATATATATATGCATATATATATACATATATATACATATATATATATATATATATATATATATATATATATATATATAGATAGATAGATAGATATATAGATATGTGTGTGTGTGTGTGTGTGTGTGTGTGTGTGTGTGTGTGTGTGTGTGTGTGTGTGTGTGTGTGTGTGTGTGTGTGTGTGCGTGTGTGTGTGTGTGTGTGTGTGTCTATAAAAAAAAACATATCAAATTCTGATCCATGCAAATCTACGAACAAGTATTCTCAGCTTCAAACAACTATTTTCATTTTACAATATACTTCATAGCATAATAAAAGGAACCTCACAGAAGCATATTA
>NW_027218059.1:12500-14671 GCF_042767895.1 Penaeus vannamei | reverse complement strand
CGAATATTTGTATTATCATTCTGGTAAATACAATGATAATGGCATTGGCAGAATTACAGTAAATACATCGTGCGCAGTGTATATAATAATGAAGGCGGGGGTAAGAGCAGCAACGACGATAGATAAACAAGTAATAACCAGCGATAATACTGAAAAAGGGACTAATAATAGGAGAGCTAACAACAGCAATAAAGCAGGAGAGTGGCACAGGGGAGGGGGCGGCCGCGGGGGTGGGCGGGGAGAGGGCGAACGGGGGGGGGGGGCAGGGCAGAGGGCGGGGGTGGCGAGGGAGGGAATTGAGGTGGGGGGAGGGGGAGGGGGCGGAGGGGATGTTGTAAGTGATCAGGACGGCGCCATAACGACCAACTTCCGCTATGTCAGACGACCTTTTTAAGCCGCCGTGTTCACGTGGTGCTCCTGCCAAGATCAATACTGGAAATCCGTCATTATGTGCTGAGAGGACCGAAGGGCGGGGAAAGGGGGGCACCACCCGACCCGTTACTAATTCCCCATCCTTATTATTTTTAGTCATCATTATTGCTCCTACTGAATTTTTTAACGGTCCGAACGGCCCCCGACGCGGATCCGCCCCCCTCCCTCCGCCGACTTGGGGGCACGTGACCCCAGGACGCGCGCCTCCGCCCGCGGCCGCCGTGAGGCCCCAAGCGCAGCCCTCCCCCAAGACCCCAAATCCGCCTTCAGCCCACAAAGTGCATAACGCCAGCCGTTGCTAGTTTACTCTGCTCAACTACGCTAACAAATTAATTATTCATTTTTCAATTAAGCAACACCTGTTCCAGTAATTAGCTGGGAGAACACAAAGGTAAACAACACAGCGTAGGTGGGATGGAGGGCGGCCATCATGTTATTCTTCTTCATTAGTTTATCGATGTTACTTGCGTTGTTACTTCGATGTTTCTTCACCGGAGCCGATTTCTCCATCGGCCGGCTGCGGTCTGGCAGTGTGAGATGTGCAGCTGCTCACCGCTCGATGTATTTCTTAGGTGCCAATGCTAAATATGCTCCCTTCAAAAGATCACTGTAAAGTACATCGATGAACAAATGATCTATCAAAAGTGATAATCTTCAGACCGGTCACCCTCTTATAAAGACCAAAGTGTTGTAACGATTACGGACATGGATTTCCTTCCCCAGGGTATCTGATTAGCAAATATGATGCAGATGTATTGTTTATTGTTTCTCCTGCTTTTCTGCGAATTGCATACTTTCATTTCTGTCACTGCTGAATTGCTGTCACAGAAGAGGCGCTGCATCGCTGAGGTAACACACAAGACGGGTGTAAACAGGAGCTTCGCGTGGGACGTGTCCCTCGCTGGCGGGAGACGGCAGTTATTTGGATCCAATCTAGTGTCTGGGGCGCTTTGAAAGGTCGCTTAATCTCTCATTCCCGACTTTTTACTTTTCGTAAAAGAGCGTCAAATTTGTTCTTCTCCGGCACTGTTGTTTACCTCTCGGGTATGAGAGAATAGCGTTTTCTTTCTAGTATTTTTTGAGTCTAGTCATTATTACAGCATGAAGTGAGGTGGAGCGTGCCGCGCAGTGCCTCTATTTTTCAGGGAGCGTTCGTAAGCTGATCTAAAGGACACACCTTTTTAAGGTCACTGAAGTATTTAAACACCTGATGAATTAAAGATTTTGAATTAAGACAGGAAAAGCGACAAGACGCGTAATTCTATCTTCCACCGTGTCCCTTTACGGAAATTTTGCACGCCATCCTGATGGTTTCCGACCGACCTTGTATGTCAGAATCCTCCCACAGATCTTCCTGTTCGCAGTCCCTCTCCTTCGAACGATGCATAATATATTTAATTAATTTCTCTTCCTATTTTCCTTCGCCCTCTGATCTCTTTTTATTCCTCCCTGTCCCTAATTTGCCCCTCTCCCTCGCCCGCTTTGCCGCTCTCCGCTAACTTCGCTGTAAGCTTTTCCTCCCCATCGCTTTTTGGGCCAAACCCTTCGTTGCCGCGTCTCCCTCGCCCCCCCCCCCCAACATACCTAGTAAGATCGGTCACTAAACTTGTTAAGCAATAAAGGTAATTACGAACACAACTTCCTTGCTCAAGTGGAGTCTAACTTGGGCGGGAACGATAGGGACCACGCCTCCCCCACCCCCATTCCCCCATCCGAGATACAGACAAACACCGAAACAG
>NW_027218058.1:7500-14665 GCF_042767895.1 Penaeus vannamei | reverse complement strand
TCTTGTTCTCTCTCTCTCTCCCTCCCTCCATACCCTCCTTCCCTACTCCTCCCTTCCTCCTTCCCTCCTCCTCCTACATCCCTCTCCCTCCCCCCACTCCCCCCCTCTCTCCCCATCCCCTCCCCACCTTTAGCTCCTCTCCCTCCTTTAGCTCCTCTCCCTCCTTTCCTCCCTCTCTCTCTCTTTCTCGCATTCTCTTTCAGTCTCTCCCCTCTGTTCCTCCTATATTTCTGCCCCTCACCCTCCCTCCCTCCCTTTTTCTCTCTTCCTACTTCCTTACCATTTTTTTTCTTGTTCCCTCCTTCCCTTTCCCCCCTTTCTCCTACCTCCCCTCCTTTCCCTCCCTCCACCTCCTTTCCCTCTCCCCCTCTCCTCCCCTCCACCACCCCCTTACCCACCCTCCCATCGTTCCCCTCCTCCTCCTCCCTTTTACACCCCTCCTCCCTTCCTCCCCATCCATCCTCTCCTTCCCTCCTCCTCCTACATCCTTTCCCTCACTTTTCTTCCTATTTCTGTAATTTAAGTTTCCATCTTCCCCCTTCTTTCTTTTTTTCTTCCCCTCTTCATTTCTTTCCTTTGTATCCTCTCTTTCCTCCTTCCTTCCTCCCTCCCTCCCTTTTACGCAATCAATCAGAAGAATTAATAATGAGAAAAAAACAGAGAAGGGTCGATGGAAAATTTGTTATCTCTGTCTCTCTCTCTCTTCTTCGCCTTTGTTTACATTTTTTAATGATGCATAAGAAAAGGAGGAGAGAGAGAAGGGGGAGGGGGAGGGGGAGGGGGAGGAGGAGAGAGAGGAGGAGAGAGAGAGAGGAGGAGAGAGAGAATGAGGAGGAGGAGGAGGAGGAGGAAGAGGAAGAGGAAGGAGAAGAGGAAGAGGAAGAGGAGGAGGAGGAGGAGGAGGAAGAGGAGAAGGAGAGAGAGAAGGGGAGGAGGAAAGAAGGAGAAGGAAGAGGAGACAGAAGGGGGAGGAGGAGGAGGAGAGAGAGGAGGAGAAAGTGAGAGAGAGAGAGAGAGAGAGAAGGGAAGAGGAGGAGAAGGAAATGAGAGAGTATTAGGAGGATGGAGAGAAGGGAGGTGAGAGAGAGAGAGAGAGAATTAGGAGGACGAGGAGAAGGAGAGAGAGTAAGGAAAGAGGAGGAGGAGAAGAGAGGGAGAGGTCAGGTCCGGGGGGAATTCCTGAGTCATGTAGCGTGCATGGAGGGTGGGATGGAGGGAGGGGAGATGGAGGGGGAGGGGGGTGCGGGGGAATCGGCGGAAGGAGGGGTCGGACGGGGAGGTAGGAGGGGGGGGGGTAGGAGTGGGTAGAAGGGGGTAAGAAGGGGAGGTAGGAGGGGGTAGGAGGGAGAGGGAGGATGAGGTGGGAGGGGAGAGGAGGGGATAAGAAGGAGGTTGGTGGGGGAAGGAGGGGGTGGTGGAGGGGGTTAGTGGGGGGGGGGGGACTCAGTACTGCGAAAAACTCCGCCTTCCTTCGCTAACTTTTTATCTTTTTACTTATCTCTTCCTTTTTATCGTTTTTTTTCTCTCTATCTCTATCCATTTTTTATGTGCGCGTATTCGGGTTAAACAGCTTTACGTGTCTGTCTTTCTGTCTGTCTGTTTATTAGTCTATTTGTCTGTCTGTATGTACGTTTTGTTTGCTTGTTTGTCTATCGTCTGATCTCTCTCTTTCTTTTATCTCTCTCTCTCTCTCTTTGTTTCTCTCTCTCTCTCTCTCTTTCTTTTATTTCTTTCTCTCTCTCTCTCCCTCACTCCCCCCTTCTCTCTCTCTCTCTCTCTCTCTCTCTCTCTCTCTCTCTCTCTCTCTCTCTCTCTCTCTCTCTCTCTCTCACGCACACCCACACGCACACACACACACTCTCTCTCTCTCTCCCACCATGAAATCAATACAAAAAGAATAGAATGAAGAGCGAGGCAGAATGTGATAAAGAGAGGGAGAAAGAGAGTGGGGTGAAGAGGGAGAGGTGGCGCGCGTGTGGTGTGGGGGGTGGGATTCCTGCCCTGACAGCTACCTGCTACTGTGGACACAGGCAAGGGTGCAGGAGGGGCAGGGAGAGGGTGAGGGTGAGAGGGAGGGAGAGGGTGAGGGTGAGAGGGAGGGGCAGGGAGAGGGGGAGGGAGGGTGAGGGTGAGGGGCAGGGAGAGGGGGAGGGAGGGGCAGGGAGAGGGTGAGAGGGAGGGCTTCTTGCTGTCTCTCTTTCTCATTTTTCATTCTCTCTCTCTCTCGCTGTTTCTTTCTTTCTCTCATCATCTTTCTCTATCTCCTTCTATACCACCCCCCTCTTTCCCTCTTTCCTCCATCCTCTCTCTCTCTCTCTCCCTCTCTCCCTCTCTCCCTCTCTCCCTCTCTCTCTCCCTTCTTCCTCCTTCCTTCCTTCCTTCCTTTCCTCTCCATCACCCTCCTCCCCCCCTCGCTCTTTTCCTTCTTCTCCACCCTTCTCTCTCTCCCTCTCCCTCCCCCTCCCTTTCCTCTGCAGGAAATTTCTTGGGGTTTTCTTGAGGCTTTCATACTTTCTCTTCTGAAACCTCCTGCATTTCATCCGATTTCCTCCTAACCCTTCTCTCTTCCCCCCTCCTCCCCTCTTTCTTTCCCCTCTCGTCTTCTCTTCTGTCTCTCTCTCTCTTTCCTCCCCATTCCCTCCTCCCTGCCTCATTTTCTCTTACCCTTCCTCCCTCTTTCTTCTCTCTCTCTCTATCTTCCCTCTCTTTCTTCTTTTGCTTCTCTCCCTCCTTCCTTCCTTCCCCCATCCTTTCTCTCTCTCTTTCTCATCCCTCTTTTTCTCTCTCTCTCCTCCATACCTTCCCTCCTTCCCTCTCCTTCCCACTGTCCACCCATGCTTCCTTCCTCCCTCCCTCCCTCTCTATTTCCTTTTCGCTCCCTCCTTCCTTCCTCCTTTCCCCACCTCTATCCCCCCTCCCTTCCTCCCTCTCTCCACCATATCTTCTCCTCCCTCATTTATTCCTTCTATTTTCTTCTTTCCTTTCTTTCGATTACTTAATTATCTCTTTCCTACTCATTCCTTCCTTCTTCCTTTCATTCACTCCACTCATCTTTCCTTTTCCCTTAAAAGCTTCTTTTCCTCTTCCAACAAATCCCATTCACTCTATCCTTCCCACTCTCCCTCCTCTACCACCCATCTCTTCCTCCCTCCCTTCCACTCCATCCTTTCCCTCCTCCTCCCACCCACCCTCCTCCCCACCACCCTCCCTCCGACCACCTCCCTCCCTCCCTCCCTCCCTCCTTCCCTTCCCCTTGAGAAGTGGGGATCTGACACACCATCTTGGCCTACTTACGGGAGGATTCGACGAAAGAGGAGGAGGAGGAGGAGGAGGAGGAGGAAAGGATGGAGGAGGAGGAGGAGGAGGAAAGGATGGAGGAGGAGGAGGAGGATGAAAGGATGGAGGAGGAGGAGGAGGAGGATGAAAGGATGGAGGAGGAGGAGGAGGATGAAAGGATGGAGGAGGAGGAGGAGGAGGAGGATGAAAGGATGGAGGATGAGGAAGGAGGGAAGAGAGGAGAAGGAGGGAGGGAGAGTATAGTGGCAGTCGTGGTGGTGGGATAGTGGTAGTGGTAGTAGTCATAGTAGTAATAGTAATGGTGGTGGTGGTAGTGATAAAGTCATAGTAGTAGTAGAGGTATTATTATTATCATTATCATTATCATTTCTACTATTATCATTATAATTATCATAATTATTACTACTATTATCATTATCATTATTATTACTACTATTATCATTATCATTATTATTACTACTATTATCATTATCATTATTATTACTACTATTATCATTATCATTATTATTACTACTATTATCATTATCATTATTATTACTATTATCATTATCATTATTATTACTACTATTAACATTATCATTATTATTACTACTATTATCATTATCATTATTATTACTACTATTATCATTATCATTATTATTACTACTATTATCATTATCATTATTATTACTACTATTATCATTATCATTATTATTACTACTATTATCATTATCATTATTATCACTACTATTATCATTATCATTATTATTACTACTATTATCATTATCATTATTATTACTACTATTGTCATTATCATTATTATTACTATTATCCTTATCCTTATAATTATCATTATTATTATCATCATTATTGTCATCATTACCACTATCAGAATTATCATTATTATTATTATTAGAAGTAGTAGTAGCAGTAGTAGTTGTTGTTGTTGTTGTTGCTGCTGTAGCAATAACAAGAATAACGCCGGTTGTAGAAGAGAAGGCAGAAGAGTAATACTAATGAAGAAAATAATAATAATAATAATAATAACAGCAAGGATACGAATAACAGCAATAACAATAATAATAATAATAATAATAATAATAATAATAATAATAATAATAATAATAATAATAATAATAATATATAATAATAATAACAACAACAATAATAATAATAATAACAACAACAACAACAACAACAATAATAATAATAATAATAATAATAATAATAATAATAATAACCGTAATAAAAATTACAATAATAATAAGAATAATAACGGCAATAACAACATTAATAAAATAACAATAAAAAGTCAGAAAATGAAAAATCGAAAAATCGAAGGCGAAGGAGAAGAAAAGCAAGAAAACAAGAAAATGAAGCAGAAAAGACAAAAAAAAAAAAAAAAACGAAAAAAACGAAAAAAACGAAAAAAAAAAAAACACGACGAAGAAGAAGAAGAGGAAGAGGAGAAGAGAAATTAGGGGGAGGCGGAGAAGGGTCCCCCAAGAGGCAAAGGAAGCCAAGTTAAAGCGACCCGAACTCGACCAATCAAAAATCGATCTGTCGCATAACAAATCTGATCATGTGTTCGATTTTCCGCCAACGACTTCGGTTTTGAGAATATTCATGTGGGTCGCTTGGCGCTTTCTTGATGCATTTCTTTGTTTTGTTTTGTTTTGTTTTTAGTTTGTGATCTTTATTTCTCATTCTTCCTTTTGGTTTATTTGTTAATTTTCTTTTTGATGACGTTCTGACGTGAGGCTATTTTTATTTTCCGTGACTGAGGAAATGGTGCTTAAAATTCTCTCTCTCTCTATTTATCTATCGCTATCTATCTATATCTCAGTCTTTATCTCTCTCTACCTATCTATCTATCTATCTATCGCTATCGCTATCGCTATCTCTCTCTCTCTCTCTCTCTCTCTCTCTCTCTCTCTCTCTCTCTCTCTCTCTCTCTCTCATCCTTATCCCTCTCTCCCTCTCTCATCCTTATCCCTCTTTCCCTCCCCCTCCCTCCCTTCCTCCCTCCCTCTCCCTTTTCCACCATGCATCACATACCCCCACCCCCCCAACACCCCAACACCATCAGTGAAATTGGGGGGGGGGGGCGTGGTGACTCTCTCAGCCAATTTCGAAAAAAATTATTGCCCCCCCTCAAAAAAAAAAAAAAAAAAATGGGGGGGATTTGAAATGAGAAGGAGAGAGGAGGCTATAGAGGGGGGGGGAGAGGGGAGATGGGAGGGAGAGGAAGATAGGATGGGGAGGATGGAGAGAGAAGATTCAGGGAGAAAGGGAGGGAGGGAGGGAGAGGAAGATTCAGGGAGAAAGGGAGGGAGGGAGGGAAGGAAGATTCAGGGAGAAAGGGAGGGAGGGAAAGGAAGATTCAGGGAGAGGAGGAGGGAGGGAGGGAGAGAAGGATGAGGGAGCGAAGGAGGGAGAGGAAGATGAGGGAAGGAGGATTGGAAGGAGAGGATTCAGGGAGAGGGAGAGAAGGATGAAGGAAGGAGGAAATGAGAGGATGAGGGAGATAGGGAAAGAAAGGTGAAAGAAGGGAGGGAGAGAGGGAAGCAGCTTACGAAGGAAGGGAGAGTGAGGGAAGGCATCGGAGAAGAATGGGGAAGGAGGAAAATAAGGGAGAGAAAATAAAAAGAAGGATAAGGGAGGGAAGGATGAATAGGGAGAGATGGAAAGAAAGATAATGGTCGAAAGGGAGAGAAAGATAAAAGAGGAAAGATAGGAAGTGTAAGAAAAGGAGGAAGGAGAGAAAGATAAAAGAGGAAAGATAAGAAGTATGAGAAAGAAGGAAGAAGGAGAGAAGGAAAGACGAATGAGGAAGCAAAGGACAGAAGGATGAGGGAGGGAGGAAGAGAAACAAGAGAAAATGATAGTCGGAAAGTTTGGGAAATAATTTATGTCGTTTGTCTCTTCCCATTTATCAATTCTCTCTGTTTCTTTCTTTCTTTCTCTTCCTCTCTTTCCATTTATCAATTCTCCCCGTTTCTTTCTTTCCTTCTCTTCCTCTCTTCCCATTTATCAACTATCTCCGTTTCTTCCTTTCTTTCTCTTCCTCTCTTCCCATTTATCAATTCTCTCCGTTTCTTTCTTTCTTTCTCTTCCTCTCTTGCCATTTATCAATTCTCTCCATCTCTTTCCTTCTTTCTCTTTCTCTCTTCCCATTTATCAATTCTCTCCGTTTCTTCCTTTCTTTCTCTTCCTCTCTTCCCATTTATCATTCTCTCCTTTTCTTTCTTTCTTTCTCTTCCTCTCTTCCCATTTATCAATTTTCTCCATTTCTTTCTTTCTTTCTCTTCCTCTCTTTCCATTTATCAATTCTCTCCTTTTCTTTCGTTCTTTCTCTTCCTCTCTTCCCATTTATCAATTCTCTCCATTTCTTCCTTTCTCTTCCTCTCTCTCTCCTTTACTCTCCATTACTCCGTTCCCATTAGGAAAGGGAAGGATGGAGAGTGGATGAACGGTTGCATAAGAAAAAAAAAAAAGAAAAAAAAAAGAAAGAAAGAAAGCATGAAGAAGAAACAACCAAAACAAAACGACAAAAAAGCAAAAAAAGCAAAAAAAAATAAAAAATAAAAAAATAATAAAAACAAAATAAAATAATAAATAAATAATAATAATAAAAAAAATAATAATAAAACGACAAAATAACCAACCAACCAACCAACCAAACAAACAAAAAAAAAAGCTAAAATGAGACAAAGTCAAAGAAAACCAAAATAGGTCGATTACAAATGTAAAACCATTTAAGAGCAAAAAAAAAAAAAAGAAAAAAAAAAAAAAAAAAAAACTATATATATAATCAGTAGTAAAGCAAATTACATTAAAAAAAAAAAAACATTACAAGCGAAATCACACAAAAATTACTAAAACAGAG